>NC_142673.1:16448612-16618612 GCF_964200805.1 Pocillopora damicornis | reverse complement strand
TTATCCGTACTTGATAAGTCACCGTCAAAACTCACCAGATCATCAATCAAGCAAGCTTGAGGCTCTACAATTTCTTTTTAAGTCTTCCGAGATTATTTTCCTTTTTTTTTTTTCCTTTCTCAAGGAAAACGTCTCGATAAACTGCAACTTCTCTTGCAATATTCCAAACAGATGATGTCTGCTGAAATATTTTATTTGATCTCTGTTCAACTCTAACTAGATTAAATTTAGCAATGATAAATACTGCCAAAAATTGCAATGATGAGTTGACATTAATGAATAAGACTAAAAATTAAGACTTCGTTGAAATTTTCAGCAAATTCAAATTTTCTTTACATTGAAAAAGCAATTCCAAATTTTAATTGTAGAGATTTCCGAGTTAGTTAAAGTAATTCTTTTTTATTACCAGGGTAAGTGTATTTATGACACGGAAGAATTGTAAATGGCAAGACCCAGTAAAAAAAAACTGTTTCATACCACAGAATCGTGTGGCCATTTTCCTCAGGAAAATCTCGCATCAAGGGGAGACAAAACATGACTTATATTACTAAAACTTCCCACGACGTTTTAAGAATTCATCAAGGGATATGTTGTTGTTTGAGGTGCAGGTGTTTTAGCAACTCCCCGAGATTCCTTGAGACTTTGTCATGAATTAACATTCTTTAAAATCTTCAGCTGTAATTCTAGCTGACTCCATTCAGTAATTTTCTTATTTAAAAGCTTTTAAGCAGGTGGAAAAAAAATTTCCTTTCTAAAATAGTGCTAATTTCAAAGTTATGAGGTAAAAACCCATTAAAGGACAATAGACCTACAACCATTACATTATCACCTTTTGAACCATAATTAGGAGCTACCAAGTTTACTTCATCATATTGTGGCTGTATCTTTGACACATTCATACTTGGTAAGTGACCATTAGATATGGGATTTAACCAGAATTATCGCGAAAATATGGATGAACTGAGCTTCATAATTAGACAATTTCCTCCTAATTCTTTTAACTAGAGTTTCTCAAGGGAAATATCTCGACAAAATTCAACTTCTTTTGAATAGTTTAAGTAGAAATAACTTAATTTTTTAAGCTGTAGTAAAAAGGGGAAACGACGATAAAGGCTTTTCCCATTACACTTTCATGAAAATGTTGTCTATAATCCATTCGAAAAAAGGACTAGACAGGGGGAGGGACTAAGCTCACGGGTGAGTTTGGAGCTCTGGCGAAGAGTAAATTATCATTCGATATAGCATCGATGAAAAGCAGACGATACATGCTTCCCTAATGACCTCTACTCCGGTGAATACTTTCCAACTATAGTTTCAATAAAATTATAAAAATAAAATCCTTTTTCGCTATGTTTTACTTACTTATTCAGTACACGTGAAATTTTGGCACCTCGACGATCTTCCTACCCTACATTCAAGGCTGGCATAATGGTAGTTGTGAAATTTTGGATCCTTCTTGCTGTAACAGTGTTTGTGGCAACTATCATCACTGCGAGAAACGTTCCTGCAGTTGGTAAGAACATTTAAAGGCATTTACTTAGCTAAGGAGGGAAAGTCTATAATTGTATCCCATTATTTTAAATTTGTATGTAATTAATACCCACACGTTCAGTCGCAAACTGCGTCCAAAATGTGGCGAAAGTAGGAAATATAGAGCCAGAGAGTCTTTTTTTCCCCTTTTCAGGTTTCGTTTATTTATTTATTTTTCTCTTATTTCATCGACAATTAAATTATCTATGACACCATGAATTCGGATATGATGGTTTTACCGAGAAAAGGCGCAAAATCTATCATACTGGATATTTCTGGAGTAATTATTGAAGTAAATCGCCGAGTTGAGCAAACATATTGCCTCGCTCTGCTTCAAAGATACTTTTAAATGATAATTGATTTCTGTTTCCTGAACAAAAGAAACCGCTACCGAATGGCCCTCATTGATAAAAAGGGAAGCACTTGCCGTATCAAGCAACCGAACTGAACTTCAAAAGAAGTGGAAAGACCCATTGCAAGGTACGATGAGTACACATTTAAAATATACATAGAGCCCAAACGCAACACAGAAATCCCTTCTACAAGTTTCTGTAATTGATCAATTGAGAATCATAGGGCACTGCTATCTATCTCATCCCCCTAACTGCCCGCTTTGATTTTAAGACCGTTAATTGAATTTCAAACAGTTGCATCTCTTAAACAGGTCTTTGTTACTTGATCCGCATTCGTGCGTAGTTCTATCTTTGCCTAGAGAGAATCACCAAATGGCCCTCACAAAACGAATCCAATGAAATTAGCTTCTTTTAAAAAAAATGTCATCAATCGCATTACATCTCTTTGTAGAGGGTAAATGGCATTTCAAGACACCCAACAGAGTTCTTTCTCATAACAAGTTTCAAGATGTGGGGGAAAAGACGTTGGAAAAATCCCTGATACTTTACACTCCATTTAGCAAAAAGCTGTTTATGAATCCTACCAGCCAAAAGATCATCAAAGAAGCATTGTCCACCACGTTTATCAAAGGAATGGCTCAAGGAAAATTTCCCTTGAGCAACTATAGGAACTTTCTTGAACAAGATGCTGCATATTTCTACCATGTGGCCGATGTATATCGTCTCGCTGCAGTGAAAATGGATGACCACAACAATAAAGAGTATGCTAATTTTTATTGGAGACAGTCCACGAAATTTTATCATCTTCACGAGAATTTCATCCGGGAAAAAGCTTTATCGGGGGAAGGCCAGGAGGGTAGAGCACTCCAAGCTTACAAGGAGTTCCTAAGTAACGTTGGTCCTGAACACCTCGCATTAGCCATGCTTCCATGTAGTATGCTGTATCCTGAGTTGGCTAGAGTAGAAGTGCAAAATCCAGCGGGCAATGTGTACGAGGAAGATTTTTTTAAAGAAAACAGGCGTGATGATGAGAGCTCAACGGAAAAATTTGTAAATGAAATTAAAGACATCACCGAACAGAGAGCCCTTCTAATTTTCTGGCGAGGATTGAAACATGAGCTGAATCTCCTCCGAGAAGTAGGCGACCAACCTGCTTTACCCATCCAACAGCTGTAAAACTTGTACCTTGTAAAGCTGATCACCCTTAATTATTTAATAATCCAGCACCTTCTACACCTTTCTAAAAATGCTTAAATCGTGCTTGTTAATATTCATTTGAATTAAAAGCATGTTTGAAGTTTCACGTTTCACGCGATAATCATAATAATGAGTTACATCAGGTATGAAAAAGTGCATGTTTAAGTCAAAATCAAAGGGTCTGTATCACGTCGTGACTTTGCGCTCTGAGTCCTTACCTCTCACAAGAGAGAGATATCAGGAGTTCAATGCCGTCAAGAAATTGTGACCTTCAGAGAAGTCTATCACATCGCTGTTGTGGTAATAGAATTATTAAAATAGAATTATTAACATGGATAATTTTTAAGAAATGTATAACACATCGACTATTCTTACCTTATTGAATGGAGAAATGAGAGAGGTGGAAAAAAATCTGAATATGTGGCAACTCTCAGCTGAATGTTGCGAGGAATATATCAAACAAAAGAAAATATTCCTAAACTTTTCCAAAGTAGTTGGTAAGGATTTCTAAAGAAACTAAAAAGACTTCCTTCCAAAGTTTTTTTTTTTTAAAACATACTCTTCTGAATTATTTTCCTTTAAACAAGAGCACCCATCTGAAACTATCTTTCATCTTTTCAAACTCGCATCACTAAACGAAGACTCAGAGACAAAATCGTACAATCGACATATCGCCAAAACACACACTCAATTACAGTATCCATGCAAAAAATTTCAGCATATTCATTAGCTGAGAACTCTTCAGTTAATCTCGTGATCAAACAGTGCAGAACATTAAAAATGAGTGCGAAAGTTGAAATTTAGGGTAGAAAGTTGAAATTAAGTTGATAGACAGATAAGTCGCGAATGTACAACAAATCGAAATGGCGAATAGGTCAGGAGAGAAGGCACGACGTTTTAACTAAGAGTTTGAAAGAAAATACAAAGAAAGAAGTACTCAATAAAGCATCACAACTGATTTCAGTATGGAAATCGGGGGCCTCTATGACGAAAGTATTGGAAAGAACGAACCGGAGGATTTCTCAGGCCCATAGTGATCGGTTTTGATCTAAAATAAAAGTTGCGTTGCTTTATTAAAAAAAAAAACAATACAGAACGAATTGCAGAACGAATTATTGAAAATGAAAAACATTGACCTCTGTTCATTTCCATCCAAACTTTTGTAAAGTATGTGAATCTCAAAAATTGTGGAAGGATTTACGTCATTTTTGCTTTTGTTAATGTTCGGTGGCCTTTTTGTAAAGTCAGCTCTGCAGAATGACTCAGCTGAACACCCTCACATTTATAGCCTTCAAATAAATTTTTGATCTATAATACTAATAATATTCATCAAAATTATATGACAAGATATTCCTGAGGTAAATCCGAGCGTTCTGATCGGTTCTCACTCGGTCGTTATTTTGTCTGTGAACAAATTTTGATTAAACAAGTTTGGTCCGACTACCACATAATAATCTTTACTTATTAAACTCGCTTGCTCAAGCCGCGCCGTACTGGTGAACATAGCTAGACACTTTGTGGTTTTAATACGGACCGAGAGCAGCGAGTTCCGTACTACAAAGACCTCGGGCCAATTGGACATGATTTACCCTATCTTTAGCCTAAGAAATTTTTACACAATAATGATCTACACACCCTCAACGAGCACTTATTTTCGTTACTATGTTGCAAAAGTTCAATAAAGGCCAAGGTGTTATTCAGAAACCTACCTCAGAGGATTTAGTTCTGTTTAATCATACCTCGATATGAAATAAACAGGACTGATCTTTCACGTTCAAATAAAGACTAGGTGCTACATTTTGAAGTAATCACCTTAAATTTCTCCAGCAATCAGCAGTTCTCTTAAATTGGTATTCCCGGCTCGCTTCTTTTTGGTTCAATATTTACTCTTTAGCATTTTTGTACCTTAAAACACAATGAAGTTTCCTTCGGAATAACAAAGATATCGAAAACTTTGAGAAAAATTCAAAACAGTAAGAATTGACTTCACTATTATAAGACGATTAAAACCAAAGTAACTAAAAAATTAGCCATGTCATGAGTGAAAATGACGATAACGATTTGAATGCAGAAATCTTAGGGATCTAGAACTTTTATCTTAAATATTTATTATTTAAATTGAAAAATCTACTATCTTAACTAATTTGGAATTAGATACAGTCATACCAGTAGGGTAAACGCTAACCTTACCATGTATAACTCTTCGTCCACTAATTAATTGCAATTTCTGTTACACTAAATCTCTTAAACCGGGAAATAGGATTACGTTCTTTTAACTCATGAGTGGAAAAATATTACCACATTTTCTCTATTCAAGGCTTTTAAGCTAATGGTCAGGAATAATTTGATACCTCTTTCAAGCTAATTTTATAGGGATAAAGTAAGCTGCCAATATTGGACCAAAAACCAGTTGCAAGAAACATTTTTCATATTTTAAACTATCCTTAGAGGCTACCAGGTCTGGATTTTCTATAATTTTGTATTCTTAACACCCCCATACTTGATAAATGAATATCGCATTAAACACTACCATGTAGTGTCCATGTTTCCTGTTCAGTTACAGTGGACACGTTATTTACTTCAACAAAATTGCCACGCTTTCCTATTGTAGTAAAAACAAGTTGAGGTAATAGATATTGAATTAGTTTTGTTTCATGAAGCTTTGACATCTTGACGTCAGTAAGGTAAACGCTAAACTTACCATGTTTAACTCTCAATGGTCATCACTGCACTAAACAATCGCAATTGTAATAATAATCTCTATTGAGGAAACTTTTTCACAAAAAGTGGTTTTCGAAAAGGACCACGAAGATTGAGGCTAAAATATATATACATAAAATCAAAAGAAAACAAAGGAATTGAATTAAGAATTATGTATTAAGAAGTTAAAAACATGTCGCTTGAATGTATTAGCAGATTCTGTTATTACCTGGCTAAGCGAATTAAAGTCATTCACAGCATGATAGGCAGTTCTTTGTTTCCCTCAGTTCCTCTTAACGCTAGGGAGTCTAAGATTGGCTGTATTTCTTGCGTTGCAAGTATGTTGCTGTTGCTGTGTTACTTAAGTCCATTTAGACGCTTGTATACATGCATACATCTTCGCTGGAAACGCCTTTTCTCTAGCGGTATCCACTTCAGAGTCACTAATGCATGCGACGCAGATCAATACAGCGGACGATCTTAAATGATTTTAGCTACCTTATTTTGCCAAACTTGTAGGCTATTAAATTAATATTATCTTTGTCATCCCAAACTAGATCTGCATACTCAAATAAGGGCATGACAAGACTTTTATAAAAAAAAGGATGTGCACCCTAAACGGTAATAAATACTTAATACGCCCAAGTAGACCATGCCTTTGCTTAATTTTCCCTGCAATTTATTCGAAATGATTAGTCTAAGTAAAACCAGACGATATTAATATTTCAAGGTATTTAAAACAGCTGACATTGTTCACATAATGATTAAAAATTGACACAGTTAGAGCTACTTTGCTTTCTGTTTTCCTTTTACTGCCTATGAGCATGCATTTGGTTTTACCCAGATTCAGTGTTTACTTATGTTCGTTTAGCCATTTTGCCACCGCTAGGAGGTCTTGATTGAGCCAGTCAGTCAACTCCTGGAAGGACAACCCATAGCAGTAGATACCGTGTCGTCTGCATAGAGTGACGTTTGACAGTCGCCAGGGACGCTTGGCAAATCGTTGATGTAGATGACAAATAACAGGGGGCCCAAAATACTTCCCTGAGGAACCCCGTGGGTGACTGGCAACTCGTCAGACAACTTGTTCCCACAATATGTGCGCTGATTCCTATCAGTGATGTAATAGCGAAACCACTCAATTGAGTTCTCATATAAACCAACCTCAGAAAGCTTGCGTAACAGAGGTGTTATTCAGACTGTGGGCAGTCTCTGTTTTTCTAAATTGTAAATCACTCACCCGCTCCCTTCTTCGTGGGATCCCGGAAGAAGTAGAGAAAGTACTAGCCATCTTGTCAGGAAGTTAGTGTACTGATACAAAACTGCAAGGAGTCTCCTTTAAAGGAGCGCAAAGGACTCTGGTGGAATGTTGAAATAGCTTATTAATTAATGACTCGCATCAAAATTATCCTCAAAAGTTAACAGTCCAGCAATTGCAACATAATATAGATCTTCAAGTGAGTTAGGGAGGTTATTGTGAGTTACATTACATGTAAAATAGGATCACGTTCTTTTAAATTGTTAATTGAAAAGGATTACCTCATTTTCCTTGACTGGAATACACTCAGTGAGAAAAAGCTCAAGTAAGAATTCAGGGTGACCATTCAGTCAAGGATGAGCACTGAAAAAGTGGTTCTCAGTATTTAGTGTGTTGAAAAATTAAGCCAGTTTCCGCAACCTTCGTCCTAACAGACAGCAAAGTGCAATAAAAAACTTCATGCGTTAGCAATTTCAAAGCATAAGTGGTTAAATAACATCTGCTCTTCCTTCAGGCCTTAGTAATACTTCAATCACGCGCAATATTATGGTAAAAATCTGTAGTAACAAAAAGGGGGTTACAACTGTGGAAAAAAACCCTACGTTTTGGAGGGGGAGCCAACTCATACAGAGAGAAATCAAAAACTAATCTGATCAAACCTTATGGTGACTTCAGGGGGACAAAACAATTTTCGTTACTTTTCTTAAGAAATCATAACCTACCTCACAGACACATCGGTAACATTTACAAGTAAAGTCCATTCTTCCTGTTCTGCTGCTTTGCACACGTTGTTTTTATCGAAAAAAAAATCAGATTTTTCCTTTATAGGTAAGTGTTGATCCAATAGACGGAATAATTTTTGTTTTTTAAAGCTCTGAAATATTTTATAACAGAGCTGGAAAAAGCTATTTGTTGAAGATCAATTTTAATGATTTATTATTACAAATTATCATGGCCTAAGACAAAGACCAACACATCAACTCCTTAATCTTCGTGTCACAATGACCGGTCTTTTCACAAGCTTATGGATTTCAAATGTACTGAGAACAACAAAGTGAATATGGCGAACAAGATTCCATACCAAAGGCTAAAGGATAAGAGCTGTATTCAAAGTTTTAATTTAAAAATCTAAAGGATCTTGAGTTTCATCTTCGATCTATTATCTATTGAAGAAAAATTCATCATCCTAATCCATTTGGAGTCAGGAACCAGTAGCGTAAAAGCAAACCTGATGGTACCGGTAGAGTAAAAGCAAACCTGATGATGTATAATTCTTCTTTCTCATCACCGCACTAAATAATCGCGATTCTCTGAAACTGTGAAGCAGGATTATGTTTTTTTTAATCATGAGTGGAAAAACTTTGTCATCTTTTCTCAATTGAAAGCTTGAAAGGTGGCGGGATTATGTCTAGAAATAAAGCTTATTTTATTGGGATAAAGTAAGAGGCCGATATTGGACCATGAACTTAAAATTTGTCACAAGCAACATTTTCGACATTTTGAATTATCTTTAGAGGCTACCAGGTTTGGATTTTCATTGTTTCTGTATTCATTTTGTCTCGTTACTTGGTAAGTGAATATCGAATATGAATTTCATGGAAGCTCAAGTTTAAGGGGCTTTATGCTATTTAGATTATATAATGACAGCCAAAGTCTGTCTGCTCTACTCCATTTGAAACTTCACATGGAATATATTTGTAAAGGAAAAGTTTAGCTCAGAATTAAGGGTAACCACTTCGTCAAGGAAGAGTATTGAAAAAGGGACTCTCAATAATTCATGTTAGAAAAAAACGCCAGTTTCCACAACCTTTGTCCCAACAGGCAGAGCAGTGCAGTTTCTTGGCGGTTTCCAAGTCCTTGAGGGTTCAGTAATACGTCCAGTATTACTGAGCCCTGTGAAAAGGAAATGGTAAAAGCCGTGGAAACCAAAAGCGAGGTTTTACGTTACAAGATTGGACACAACCCTGAGTTTTGGAGGGGGTGCCAACTCATATGGGGAGAATAAGAAAAAATTAAAAAACTGCATTGCGACTTTAGGGCGGCAATAATCATAAGTTTCCTTAGAAAATCATAATCTTCCAATCAGATAACTCGATTACTGACAAGTAGCGTGCATCTTTCCTGTTAAGTCACAGTGGACAAGTTTTTTGGGGGGAACAAAATTATCTCAATTTTTCCTTTGCCTTAGTAAAGTATTAATGTTTAGATTGATTGAGTTTTCCTTTATGAAACACCAACATCTTGTACCAAAGCGGCAAAAGGCATATTTTTAAAGATGTGTTTTATGATTTATTCTAATTTATTATCATGGCCTAGCATAAGGGCCTACCCTTCAAGTCTCTATTCTTAGCGTCACAATGACCGGTATTTTAACAAACCTTAAAATTGATGGTGGCGCTCTGGGGCCTCTTAGGTGGCAAATTAATATTCATTTTAATCTAACGAGACGAGATTTTAAAAAACACTAATTCTTGCCCCCGCGTTAAGAGAACGAAACACAAAGTACCAAAGTTCTTCTCCTAACTAATCACACTTTTTAAAAGTAGCTGATTTGCATTTGCCTGAAAAAATTACGGACTTTGTAAGTTCTTCCTGAAATGTTAGTTTGGGAGGGTTATTTTAGATGCCAAAAAATTCAAAACGGAATTAGTTCCGTGAGGTACAGAGGGATTTGTACAAAGCAAAGATGCGAGGGTAACTATTGTTTAAATTCGAGCTTTGAGCTCTTTCGTCGTTGGTTTGATTATTGTTAATCACTTTTGTGTACTCATTTTAATCTCTAACGAAAAATATTAGCACTAACACTCTGAATTGCACCTAATTCAACAAGACCAGCATATAGGAACTGAAAAAGATTTGACTTTCGAGATAATTTAAATGTGACTAGCGATAACCTTTGATCAATACCAGCTAATGCAGGCAAAACAGTCAAACCACAAACAAGGGCCACTTTTTTAATGAGCGTTTTTTTAAGGACCACCTACTAAATTAGACAAATAAAGGAAGAGGTTAATTTCATCAGAGAAATGTAACGAATAATAAGCAAAGTCTTATGATTCGTATACTGCAAGAAGTTTCATATACCATATTGGTTGATTGGGAACTTTTGGTCATCTCTTCAGGATTCTCCTTCAAAGTTGAGTAACTATAGTTTCACCCAGATAATATTTTGGAAAAGTAGATATGGGGATACAGGATAGCAATTTTTGAAACACTCAAAAAAAAAATTCCGTCCTTCTAACCTAAAGAGGTTCTTTCTGATCCCATGTTTATTGACTTTTTGGACGCAGAGATTCGTAAAGTCGGTGAAACTTTCGAACCTTTTTACTTTCGCACGTTTTGATTGACAAGCAAGCAAGAAGAGTTATTCTCTTTCAGAGGATGCATCGTTATGTTTTGGAAGTAATTTTTATTAAAAAGCAAGCTATGAACCATAAAATAAATTACTGCAGTTAGATTTTAATTCAAATGCAGTGGGATATATGGATGACCTAGGGCAGCGGTGAGATTTCAAAGTTTAGAAAAGGTTTGGTTGATAAGTGTAAAAGTATAGAGACGACCTCATCATAAAAAAGGTTTAAAATGCCATGAAAGATTATTAATGAAAAAAATACGAAGGTTTGTCAAAGAATGACTCTCAACAAGACGAGCATTAAGAAAAATGCGAAAGTTACGGCTCTAAACCGAGTTCTAAACTAAATTTCTAGTTTTTTTGGTCTGGACACCTAATGGTTCCAGTTGCCCAGGTGCCCGAATTCCCCAAATATATTTTTCCATCACCTTGTTGTTATGACGAAGTTTGCATCTATATGACAGTCGAGTAAGCTAAGGTAAAATTTTCCTAGTTTAATGAAAATAAATTGTTTAAGTGCAATCACAAAGCAGTTACAGCTGTGACAAAAGTTTTGTCGAATTTGTTAAAAATATTCGACGAAGAGATTCAATTGTGATCCAAGGAGGACCAACAAAGAAACTACAAGCCCATTATTCCCGAAAACCGGTGAAAAAACAATTACGCGACTTAAAGAGGGTTCTAAAACAAATTTACTGTTGATGACAATCACATAGAGAGGGAAATTGCGGAAATTTTAGAAATTTCAAATTTTTTTTCGATCCAAGTTTTGAATGCGCGCATACAAAAAAAAAATGTTTACTATCGGGTATCAACCAAACTGAAGTTTGAAATGTAAATACGGTTAATTAACAAAATGAAATGAATTATTTCATCCGAGTACAGTTTTTAAGGCCAGTAAATTTCGGGAATTGTGCTAATCCTTCTTCCTCAGCATTTTTTTTAAAACACATGCAATTCAATTATCATTTTCTCACTGCTAATTCCAATACTAATCTATCGTTTTCCAGACTAACCAATGAAAGACTTAAAGATGGACAACTAATGCATGGGGCTGATAAATCAGTCAATCAGTCTCCTCAAATCTTCTTTGAGGAGAAGAAACCACAACGAAATGGCCCTCTTCTGAAGGAAGGTAAGCACATACTGGATCGAGCAACAAGAGCGAATCTAGTGGAAAATGAAAAAATCCTTCGCAAGGTATCTTAATTGTACAATGAAAACATAATAATATTCAAATTAAGGTATATCGGTGGTTAATTTATCCCGCTAAGTACTTTGCCTAGTTACCACTGATCTAAATAAATGTAACAGTTGTATCTCCTGGACAGGTTTTAATAAGAGAGAGAGATGATCATTAAACCACGCCATAATATAGAGGTATTTCTATTTACGTAGAGTAAATGGCATCCGAAGAACCTCAACAGAGTCCGATTGAATTTGCATCCTCGTTTGCCCGGAAGATCTCATGATGGTGGCAAAAAAGTGCCGGAAGCAGCCCCTATGTTTCGAGGGCTATTTAACAGTCCACTCAGCCTCAAGATCCACAACCAAGCTCTTTTAACCATCTTCATCACAGGAATGGCCCAAGGGACTCTTCCATTAGATCAATACAGGGCTTTCCAAGCTCAAGATGCTGTCTATTTTCAAAAAGTGGCTACCTTGTATGGTAACGCTGCACAAGAAATGTTAGAACGAGAGAATTTCGTGTTTGCTGATTTTTACTCTATTCAGTCTACAAAGTTTTTGAAACTTCACAAAGATTTCGTTGACGACAAAAAACCCAAAAAACTTGACATGGATCAAGTGGGTAACGCACTCCAATCATATATGCGGATCCAAAGTCAAGAAGAACCCGAGGGCCTTACAATGGCCATGCTACTGTGTAGTATGTTGTGTCCTGAGTTGGCAAAATCCTCTGCAGCGAAGTTTTTGTAGGTGTTAGAGCCTGGTCAAACCTTCCTGCCGGGCAACTCTTAGGGAGACTCGGGTTTGCCCTGATGTAAGGCCCTCTTTAAACGAACCTAGATTATTGTCCCGGATTGACTTCCACAAAGGGCCTTAAACCTGGACACTTTTACCTGAACCCAGACCCAAAAACCCAACCAAAAACCTTCAAACATGGAGTACAGCGATGGCAAAAAAAAATCCAGTAATTTAGGTGAAAGTTCGTATTAAACCGGTTAGCTTGTGAGCCAACAAAAAACGTATTAAAAAATAAAATTAGATCATGCCAGTAGTACTTAGAAAATACCTTTAAATACAATGTTTTATAGTAAAATACCAAAAAGTGAGCGAACTTTATTATGACGATAAAAATTCGCGCGAGTATATTTTTTGGTTTACTTTGGAAAATAGAGGAGATTTGCATAAGTTTAGATTGCTATCAAGGCCGTTCAATAAAAAGGGTCCTTTGCCAGGCAGGGCTCTTCCAAAGCAAGATAATTACAAGGTATACTGAGGTACCCGAGCGCTAGACCAGTCGTGCATTTAAAGGAGTACGCACGGCGTTGCAAATTTGACTGCAAGCCGCCGTGACTCGATCTTTTAAGACTGCGGTCATGGGATAGAACTTTCGGGTATTGCTGATGACCCGGGGAATCAGGGAGCTGGGAGAGAAGTCGACGACTACCATGGAGCATAGACTTCGTCTTATCTGGTTTCAATAGAGCACCGCTCACCCAAAACGTCAGTAACAGATTCACAGGAGAACATCATTAATATCAGAGCTTGCATCATTCACAAGAAAATGTAACCTTCAACGTCGTCAACATAAATCTGCCGGAAAAACTGTGCCTGAAAGTTGATGACGGATCGTTCACGTTGATACCGAATAAGGCAGGAACTAAGACAATACTTATTTATACTGAGGACATAGTTACTTGTACTTATAAAATTGTGATTGCTCTGCAATTTTTTTTGTTAATAGAGATAGATTATCTACGTATCCACATTTCCTTGAAACGGATTTTTTATAACATGTATCAAACCTAATCTCATAACATTAAATTAAACCTTCCATGTCAATTCTGGTTCACGCCAATCTCGCCTCATGCCGAGTTCGTTACGTTTAAGTTCGCTACAAGTTCGCTGCACCTAAGTCGGCTTCGCTTCATCAGCCAACCAACTTTGTTACTACACACACAAAAATTACGAATCAAATGGAAGACTATTTCCATACTTTATTTACTGATGTGCTAACGAGTATTCAAAATATACTGTTACTTAAGTTTAGGCGAAATGTTCTCTCAATTCGAAATTCATTTGTAAAACCTCTCAACGCTCTTGCTGATTCATGAGCTACACATTGTGTGCTCTTGACAATGTCGATTAAAGCTTCGAGCAGATGATATTGTGGGATTGCAGTAATTATAACTATTATTGTACTTAAGAGCTAATGTTAACATGCATCTGACAAACAGCGGCAAGTCACCCAAAATTTACTACTACTACTTTCATATTTTGTAGCGCAATATGTCCTAATAATTGTGGTGCAGTTTTTTGTGAAAATATATTTTAGTTTTCGAGAAGTGATATTTTTTCGTTCGACCGCTCAAATATGCAAATTTTCACCGTCAACATTACCCGAGTTGTGTGACCTCATGTAACGAATTTACTTGACCTCCGGTATTTCTGTCAACATAATGTGACTTGAAATGTCTCTTTTACAACTATGCAAGGGAACGACCTGAGATATGCAACGTAGTTCATCTCGATAACTATACACAAACGTCCCACCAGCGAACGATTTAAATGAACAGCAAATATTCTTGTTAGGATGTAAGATGAGACGCTTATACAACAGATCAATTAGCTAAATCAGTAAGTATCTTGTCAATCGAATTGACTTTTGTGAACATTCTTTGACTTCCGCCGGCAAAGGAATCATTGATGGATCTGTACATTTTAGTTTTCAGAATACAGTAATTCTTGGACGGTTTTTATAGATATGCAAAGAGGAAAAAAAACCCACCTCCTGGTAATTCGGAGGTTGACTCATCTTTGAATTTACATGTGTCACACTTGTCATGCAACTGATATAATAATGTAGAGAATATTAATAAACTGCAAATTAAATCTGGCTAAAATGTGGTAGAGCATAACTTGATCATCGAAACAGCTAATACAATCATAAATAAACAAGGTAAGAGTGTTACGTTAGATTTTTTAACAAATTGTAGCGACTTACACCGGTAAACGGTGGCGACAAGTAGGCACGCCATGTATATTTCATAGTCGCTAGCAAGTAAATTTTGCCAGATTTTGAGTTTGTCTCAAGATAGCACAACACAAATACACAAGGAAATTTTTACAGTAACTTCATAACCATCCTTTTGTCTTTTAAAACCTAGAAGCTCAGTAGATTGTCATATCAGTCATTGTTAAAACTGTCTTTGTTTTGATGCAACTTTTCGACATAGAAAAAGTATGTCGGACAAAAATATTCACCAAAAAATAAATATTTCTTTGCCAGCTTTAATAATGTCAGGAGATTAAGTTTAGATGATAAAACAAAGGATTATGTTGACAGAGATACCAGTGGTCAAGTAAATTCGTTACATGAGGTCTCACAACTCGAGTAATATTCACGGTGAAAATTTGCATATTTACGCGGTCGAACGAAAAAAATCATTTCTCGAAAACTAAAATATATTTTCACAAAAAAAACTAGACCACAATTATGAGGACATATTGGGCTACAAAATATGAAAGTGGGAGAGAAAACGAATTTTGGACGACTTGCCACAATATTTAAAATTTGTTCGATGGATGCTGACATCCTCTCTTAAAACAAGTATTCAGTGACGTTAAACGTTAGTAGCGGAATCACTTTCCTGCTGTAGTTGAATGTGGAGAACAGGTAGCAATTACGAACGTAGCGAAATTGAAATGTAGCAAATCTGGCTGTTCCTCAACATCCCTCTTGTACAAAAGCCTCGAAAACGGAGGCTAAATTTCCTTTAATAACTCCAACTTTAAAGAAAATTGTTGATTAATAAAATTCAAAGTGTCAGAACATAGCTGATCGACATGTTCCAATATTTAATCGGGTTGAATACGAACGCGGTAACATTCATGAAAATAAAAGTGTATATAATAGAATAGAAACGTTTTAAGCCAAATTTCTCAGACTAGGCGTTCTTATCAAAAACCCACTTTACAAAAAAATTTGCAAATGAAAGAAAATGATTTTCGATTGTGCAAGAATGGTAAAAACATGATTCCTAGTTTACTATTAACAAAATAATAGAAGTTCAACACCAGTCCCGATAACTCGGACCTTCACTAACTCAAACTATTTTCGGTTCCCTTAGGAGTTCGAGTCAGCGGGGTTCTCACGTAAAGACAGAAATTAAGGAAAGTTAAGTATCAAGAACATGAATTACTCTAAAAGCCATCATTATCTTTTATTCAAAAAAACCGCAGCATAAACTTACACTAAAAATTTAGTATCTAAATCGAAACAGGATCTTTTTATTCAGTAACTGACCTCGTAACCTAAAAATTGTCCAATTTTCGACATAACAGAAAATTTAGAAACAAAACAGTAACTACGAGTAAAATCATCGCCTTTTTTCAAATTCAGCTATCATTGTTTCCTGTATTGACTGAGTTTTTCTCAAAACGCTTTTGTCTCTTAAAATTATTTAGATTTTGAGAACATTCACGTCGCATATGGACGTTTGAACCTACTTCAGAGCCTAGCTCAAGGTCTACCTCCATTTCCTGACTCATCTGGTAGTAACAGGTACCTGTTGATCTTACAACCTGGTAACTGACCTTTTAAAATTATTGACGAAAATTTATGGAAAAATTTCTCGCAATAATAGAAGCGTCCTCTGATCACCTCTAACGTAGTCTAAGCTGCAGTGTTGGGATGTACTTTTTACTTGGATCAATCAATTTAAACTGATTTGCTGTTTACGATACTTTTGAAGAACCTTTCTGGATTAAAAAGGAATGTTCTCTTATGGTAAAATAAGAGGAAGGAAAAGCTGTACATCAATCGCCCAAATGGGTGCACTTACAAGAAGACCCAAAAGATTCCTTGTCTAATAACTGTTTCACACTCCTCCTCCTTTAAATGATTATTTCTCAGCGTATTCAGTAGTACTCGTATCGAAAAGGATGAAAATCAAAGTAACAAAAACAACTAGTCTCTTCCAATCGTTCGAAGGTTTATTGTTATTTGGCCGACTAGGATTTCGAAGAATAGGTATCATTAATTCATGAAAATACATGATATTGCTTCAGAAAAATTTCAAGTGGGCCATTATGGTGTAACACGTTAGCCTAACCCTACCTGACTTTCCCTGGTCCTGAGTCCAAATTAAATCAACGCAATTGCTGCTAAATCAGAAATATCTGAAACTTCGAAATAGATTAAGAATTCTATTGATCCATAGCCTGTTGTCGGAACAATATGTTCTTCATTTTTCTAATTCAAATAGGTGATTGCCTTAATGAGTTCTTCAAGGAGGTGGAAAATTTGACTCACCTTTTAAAAGCTAATGTCAAAGTCATGCATTAAGAATCAACATATCGAACAACAGAATTACTGAACGTCCGTCACAAACTTTTACGATATATTGAACTCTCGCTTAGAGCTAAAGCACGACCTATCAGTTTTCCGTTAGTTGCTCAGTGTGATCACCACCCACCACCTCTTGGTAAGTAACCATGGGACGCATAACTCCGCCAATTTTGAAACCTACTTGTCATTTTTTATTTTTAAATCAAAGTCGGATAGCTTGTTTTGCACTGGAACTACCTCACTTCCCCTTTCCTTTTTAATGAGAAATTCTGCCACATTTCAAATAAGGTGCAACACGAAGAAAGTATGTTTCTGAAATTGGAATTTACAAACTTTTCTTTGTGTGCTAGATTTTAAGAAATAACTCCTCTACCCTCAGTTTTTATGTCATTCTGATCGTGGTAATTACAAACGGTAATATGTGGGTGGAACTAAAAACTCCTTGGCAAATTGCGCATTTTCTTAAAAAAAATCTATACTAGCACCTCATTTCATAACTGTATTAAAAAGAAAGTACAAAGTGAGAGTTTCTACGAAATCAGTCATATTACGATTTGAATTAACTTGAGACTTGAAAGGAATTCCAAAACGAGGAGAGTTTTACAATTGCTCACTCACCGGTAAGGTGCAGTAGGTGCGACAAAATGAGCTTCGAAAGCTCCACTCTAAGGTTGTTCGCATGTTGACTTTCATTAATCAGTTTTTATGTTTCCACTCATTTACAAATTTATTAGTAAACTGATTTAATGACACCCTCAACATTCCTACTAAGGAAAAAATTAATCATTTGAACCCAGACAATTTACCATAAAGGAGTAGAAATAATTATAGTATCTCATTTGTCCCAAACCAAACAGACCGGACAAGTATGTTGGCAAACCATCGACAACGGCAACTTCAAAAACCCCCTTAGAGGACCTCTATCATTAAAAAAAGGAAACGCGGCTCTGTTATCTTTCCTTTCTCGTGCAGTTCCATTTTTTCCTTTCAATAATTTCAAGTATTAAAGAATTCAGTTCTTTCTCTCAGTGCCACGTGTCCAAGCAAGGAAAATCTTAGTTCAAAAACTCTGAAAAGCGGAAGGGAAAAAGGATGAAAGTTAACGTTTATTTTGCTCCAAATCCCATCATTGTCACGGAGAAGGCTAACTTCTTTCAAGAGATTGAAACCTGAATTTATGATCTCCTGCACATTTTCAGTCAAAATCAGTAACTTAGTATGCGGTGTAAATTTGTCATTAACAATGTAACATGCTAACCTGACCAGATTTATGTTGACCTATGTTTGCTTAGCCGGGTTCATCTTAAAACATATGCTGATTGCAAATATGAAAGGCGACACATGAAGACTATTTTTCTTACCAACGTCGTGTTACTATGATAACAATTTCCGGAACTCTTTTCCATTCCGGTCAACGAATTCCCATTTGAATGCCTTTAAACTGATGTTACAACTTGATACTTGTTTGATGTAAATTTCAAAGTATTAGTAAGGTGCAGATAGGTGGAATCTGGTGAGAGAACGTTTTACGCTTAGGGGAACGCACCGGGGACTTTGTCCCTTAAGTTCTTCTTTAATCCCTGTTCTCTACCTCAGGTCTGCATAATATAGATTCAAGCTCTTTTCTTTAATCACAATGTGGCAGACAGAATTTCATCACTTCTAACTAACTCTACCTCTCATTCTTACGAAGTACTGACTTGCGAACCAACTGACCGTATCAGAATCCAGACTGACCTGCTTTCACGAGAATTTCACGAATGAACAACAAATTAGTTGACGTTTCTGATCAAAGAAACAGTCTTTGACTACGAAAGCCAAAAAGAAAGAACTTAAGTCCTGTCTAGACAAGTTTAACATTGTGGTAAGACTACATCATAAAACACATGCGTGTAATAAGACGCGTGCTTTTTATGATATGTCATACCACAATGTTAAACTTGTCACAAATTACAAAATAACTGTCTGTAAGAGGCGGGTGTGGTGGGGGACGGTGGCGGATCGACCCCCGATTTTTCCTTCCTTCCAAGGTTGACACTTTTTTCCTTGCTCATTTATCATGAAATCTTAAAGTAAGGTGGAGAAAGCTTCAAATGGTATCTGTCCCAACCGTACGTTACCTAAGTGAACCACAAAGAAGAAGCTGTCTAAGTCCTGTCTAAGCAATTACTGAACAGTTCTTAATTCATGTCAGTCCATTTAGATCCTGCATAAGACGACCGGACCAAGAAAAATGAAGACAACAACCGTTTGGTGTTTAGTAATTGCTATCTCAGTATTTGCCTTTACCGAGTCCTCGAAAAGACACTCCACCGGTAGATACAAACAATCTATAAGTCTCTTAATTGATTAAATGCGTGAGTTTATGGTATCTGTTCGTTGTGCCAGGTCTGTCGTGGGAGTTGTACCAGCATTCGTTTCTCGCGTCTTCTATCTAATTTAGTTGTTCATTTAGTTGCTTCTGCAAAGAAAAAGACACGTCCGGACTTGTTTTTTGGTTGCATAAATTGACTTTTTGTGGCCTGATTGTTGAAAGATTCGTCATTAAAGGACTGTGTTCTGGTCGTGGTTACGCTCTTCACTTGACTGCGTGACAGTCGTAGAAGTTGATTATGCGTTACATTTTAAACGAAAAAAATTGTCGAATTTGTTGTCGTAATTTATACTCTATGTTTGGTTGTTGCAAGATTCATCTCGTATGACCAAGTGGTCTTTAAAAGGAAGTTTCCAATCTTCTTTGACTTCTATCAGCTCACAAAGGAAATTAAACGTACACCAACTACCTCAAGACAAGCTACCAGCGCTCTGAGATTACTTTTTTCACAGCATTACCGGAACAAGCCGAGGAAAACGAGCCACCTTACCCAGCGATTTGAAACCAATCAAACGCTTTTAAGTTAACCTCCGTACGTTCTTATATAAATGGAGTTGGAGTGTACTTAGGTTCTAAATCGGGTTCTTAATATTTGTTTACAAAGGAGAAATGTAGTGTATTAGGACAGCAGTAGTTAGTAAATATATCGGGAACTTAAAAGTGTGTGCGAGAGTGGGAAAGTGAGAGGTGATGTACTTCGTGTGCTCGGAAGCTTATGTTTTTAAGCCTTTGTGGCTTCACTACACTACAGGAAATCTCTATTCGTGGGCGTATGCCAACCTCATAGTACCCTCAATTTACATAGTTAGTTAGTCGGATGTGTTGTTGATTGATGTATTGACAGTACAGTATTGTGGTGTTACAACACTGTCCGTTTTTAGGCTAGTTTTTTTTTTTTTTAACTTTGTGTATCGCATATGATGTACTGTAATATATTTGAAAAAACCCTGTATTGAAATTTAAGCTTAGAATAGTTTTTATGTGAAGGGTGAAGGGTTGCTTAACTGGGAAATTCTAGCCAAACATGATCGGTTAAACTTATTTTAGTTAAGTTTTTAAATCAATCCGATGAAACTACCTAATCCTTGCTTTGCAATTTTGTCACCGATTATGTGTGATTTTCCTTCAGAGGAATTGCGAAATGAAGGAAAAAGATTTCTCTGGGGCGGGCCTACCGTTCCCCCTTTTTTCGTTGGAGACAAGCGTCCAGTTGGCCTTCCTGACATTAGTAGAGGGATGGAAATCCAGCAAGGAAGGCCCCCCTCTTTTGTTTCTCTCTTCGATCCAGTCACAAACACTCCTTTTTATTCAGCCTACAAAGTTTTACCCGGGCAGGCAAAAAACATTGGCACAAAACCGAGGCCCAAAAATCCAAAATGGATGGATCCTCCAGGTACATATTGCTACTTCCTAATTTTTTTGCGCAAAGCAACGTCTGTTTTGCGAAGAATCTCTATGGTTTCAAGAGAAATGAAAGAGCAGTCAGGAGGCCTCATACTCCCGTAATTTAAGAAAAGAGATAAAAAAGCGACATGATTCCCTGGAATGTTCAAAGATCACTTTCAGTCTGTACCTAATAATTTTATCATCTTGGGAAGGACAAAATATTATCACTATCGTCATCGTATTCAGAAGAATATGATTTGATTATTTCAATGTAAGAAGTTATCTGTATTCATGGAAGAATGTGGCTTATGATTATAGGTGTACCTGGTGTCGATAATGCTTATAAACAAGCCAACCTAGAAGCCAAACGCAGGTTCAGGAATGAACTTACCAGAGGCCATATGAATCCCTCAGGTATCAATTCCTTTAACGCAAATTTCATGAAGGCTACTTTCACCCTTACGAATGCTGTACCTCAGTTTGAAGCATCAAACAATGGACCTTGGAGGGTTTTTGAGGATATGATAAAAGATTATGCCAAAAAAACCTGTGGGAGCCAAACCCGGCAAGGAACCCTTTACCTACTGACAGGCAGGTCCGAAAATGGCCTCAAGTCCGTAACGAAGCCGCATGTTTCGACCACATTTACAGTGGGACAAAATAGAGTAACACTTGAAACTCCCCAGGCTGTTTGGACGGCGGGATGCTGTGTGTGGAAGGAGCCCGGAAAGTTATTTGGAAAGTTATGGCAAACTGAAAAGGCCGAGTCCTTTGCAGTGATGAGCAACAATCATTACGACGGAAACCAGCTACACCAGACACAAATGAGTGTAAATGTCCTGGAGACGCACTTGAGGGCAACAACATCGACAACGAACGTGGATTTGTTCCCTGGAAATACAAATTGTGCTCGAAACAACAAAATACTATAATGATAAATCGTCGAGAAATAAATACTGGGCTCTAAGCATTCTAAAGAAACTGTTCTAGAACCATCTTAAAAACAAAACGAAAAGAAATTCGCTCCTTTCATTATAGACCGTACTAAAACATGTAAAACCCTAATTTAAGACGAAGCATAAATGGACGTTAACATTTAAAATTTATCAAGTCAAAGCTTATTTACCATAGGCTTCGAGTTAGGCAATGAATACTTGTATTTATTACAGCAAGATATCTTAGTTGATCGTGCAATAAAATGAATGGGTCCTTTATTTGCGTGACTTTCTGCGTGGAAAAGCGAAACTGGCGAAATTCATCTCCATCTTCACTCCAATACAATTTAATCCAACCCAAATCCACTCTAATTCACCGTAAGAAATTCTAGCCAGCCCTTTCCGACCCTTTATCGACTAAGTTGATAACGTAAATTGACACAGTAACGAGTTTCAAAGACTATTCATGAGGTTATGAATGCTACTATTTCCTCTCATGCGACAACTATTTATTAATTTACTCGAGTTAATATGTATGAGTCAGAGACATGTCGCGAATTAAGGCATAATTGTAAATTTTCTTTAAAAATTATGAGGGATTTCCATAAGTTTAGATTACTATCACGGCTATTCGATGAAAAGAAAGCCATTTGTCCTGGAGGGCTCTTCAAAAGCAGGATATTTACAAGGTGTAAATTTAAATTCCTTCTCGTTGAGTTGAAAATAAGGACAAGGTATGCGTCGCTAGACCAGTCATGCATTTGATAGCACGCACGGCTTTGAAACAGTGCAGCTGGGATTTGACTGCAACCACCGTAACTCTTTTTAGAAAGCGGTCATGCGATAGAACTTTCAAATATTTCTGATGACCCAAGTGGCGAAGTGTTGCAAAGCTTGAAGATTACCAAGTAGGTGGTTGCTGTGATCGACCAAACGGACGAACATTGAAACAATTTATTGAATTCTTTGAGCTTAGTTGTTTTCATTAGGATCTTTCTATCAAACATATGCTTAATGCTACTGATTTGAGTTGGATTCGACATTGGGGCCAAAACAGTTTTAGGGATGAGATCTTAAAAAATAGGTTTGGATCAAATGTAACGCCAAAATCTTAAATTACTGTTACCGGTAGGAAGCATTTCTCGTGCAGCGACAGACGGATATCAGAGAGCTGAGAAAGCAGCCGAAGGTTATCGTGGAGCGTGACCTTCGTCTTATTTGGTTTCAGCAGAACACGACCCACTCACACAAAGTATCAGTAACGAATTCACAGGAGAACAACATTAAAATCAGAGCCCACACTATTTACAAGAAAATGTAAACTTCAACGTCGTCAACATAAAGCTTTCAGAAAAACAGTGCCTGAAAGCTGATGATGTGTAGTTCACGTTGATACCGAATGGGGCAATTCCTTATTTATACTGAGGACAGAGTTATTTGTACTTAAAAGATTGTGATTGCCCTGCAATTTTTCTTTGTAAAGAGAGAAAGGTTATCTACGTATTTTCATTTCCTTGAAACTGACTTTTTATAACATGTATCAAACCTAATCTCACAAGATTAAAGAAAACCTTTCATGTAAATTCTGGTTTACGCCAGTTTCGCCACATGCCGAGTTCATTACGTTTAAGTTCGCTACAAGTTCGCTTCATCAGCTAACAAAGTTCGCTACCACACAAAAAATTACGAATTAAAAGGAAGACCATTCCAATACTTTATGTACTGACGGGCTGAGAATTCAAAATATACCACCACTTAAGCTTAGGCGAGAAATGTCCTCTAGATTAGAAACTATGCCAGTAGAGGTTCGTTCAGTTAACTCTTGCTCTTGCATTTGAAACTTAAGCGTAAACTTAAAAGAACAAACAGGATTTACATGAATATGAATTTGACCGATGAAAGTTTGAAACTCCTGGTATATAAGTACGAGCTTACATCCCAGCGAATATTTGTGATTCATCTGTTGCCCTAAGATTTTCGATTACTTCGGTGTAGAAAAATGCATTTTGAATTGAGCTGGATTAATCCATTTTCATATTCCCTTACCATTTCATAAGAGAGTATTATCTTGATTTTACTCTAACGGTTGTCTCCCATTATCCTCAAGACTTCTGGTTTAACATATTCCATGAACTCCCTCCATCCAAAACCTACTGCTCCGCAGCCTACCCTCTTGGAGCCTAGTCCTCAGGGGCTTGGATCCGAAAGATCTCCGACATCTTCAATTCGAAATTGCCTTGTAAAATCTCTTAACGCACTTGCTGATTCATAAGCTACAAATTGTGTGCTCTTGACAGTGTTGATTGAAGCCTCGAGTAGATGGTATTGTGGGGTGGCGATAATAATCATTATTATTGTACTTATAAAATAAGATATTTAGTGGCGTTAAACGTTAATAGCGGACTGACTATCCTGCCGTAGTTGAATGTGGAAAACAGGTAGCAATTACGAACGTAGCAAAATGAAATGTATAACAAACTGGCTGTTACCTCAATTTCCCTCTTACACGAAAGCTTAGAAAAGGAAGGCTACATTTACTTTAATGACTCCAACTTTAAGGAAAATCATCCATCGATAAACTGCAAAGTGTCAGAACATAGCTGATTCGGGTTGAATACGAACGTGATAACATTTATGAAAACGCAATAGCTATATAATGACGTATTTAGCCAAATTTCCTGGACTAGGCGTTCTTATCATGAAGCCACTTTAAGAAAAATTATCAAATGAACGAAAATCACTTTTGATTGTGCAAGAATGGTAAAAACAATATTACAGTAAACTACTCTCTAAGCAAATGGTGAAACAGAGAATTAACTCTGAAGTGTAAATAAAAAGTGCTATTTAAACCCATGAATAACCCACAGGGCGTTAGCCCTAATAAAGGGAAACAGGGAACCACACGAGGCAAAGAAAAAATCTTTTGACCTCGGTGGGAATCGAACCCACGACCTCCGGATTAGATCTACCGTTACTCTGCCGACTGAGCTACGAGGTCGCACAGAGAAAGTCGGGGACGATTTAGGATGGTGAATCGCGGCGAAGAGAAAGTAAGGGTACATATGAATGTTGTGCCGCGTAGCACTGGGAACACAAATGGTGAAACAGAGAATTAACTCTGAAGTGTAAATAAAAAGTGCTATTTAAACCCATGAATAACCCACAGGGCGTTAGCCCTAATAAAGGGAAACAGGGAACCACACGAGGCAAAGAAAAAATCTTTTGACCTCGGTGGGAATCGAACCCACGACCTCCGGATTAGATCTACCGTTACTCTGCCGACTGAGCTACATTTCTTAATTCATCTCAGTTCATTTAGATCCTGCATTCGACAACGGGACCAAGAAAAGTGAAGAGAACCGTTTGGTGTTTGGCAATTGCTCTCTCGGTGTTAGGCGTTACCGAGTCCTCGTTTTTCCTTGATGACAAGCGTCCCGTTGGCCTTCCTAACATTGTTCGAGGAAAAGAATATACCCTAGAAACGGTCCCTTCTTTTATTTCTCTCTTTGATCCAATAACAAACACTCCTTTTTATTCAGCCTACAAAGTTTTACCCAGACAGGCAGCGAACATTGGCACGTAGTCGAGGCCCCCTACGGTAAAATGGAGGGATCCTAAAGGTACGTAAATAGCTATTTGACAACTATTTATTGCAAGACCGATTGAAGGAAGATCAATCAATAAAACCAATACAGAGGCTTGGAGTATACCCTACGTTAGTACAAAACACTTAACATCACTGAAGAAGTGGGGAAAGCCATCATAATACTACTTCGTAAAATTTTTCTGTAGCGTTTTTCTGTGGAAATACTAACTCCTTAAAAGCCTCTTGATTCGTATGTTCCTAACAACGACTTTTTTTCAAAGAAGGCTACGTTTCAAGAGAAATTAAAGAGCAGTCAGAAGGCTTCATACCGCCGCTATTTCAGAACAGAGACAAAAAAGCGATATGATCCCCTGGAATATTCATAGATCACTTTCAGTTGCAACTAGCAAATTAATCATCGTGGTAGACGACAAAATACTACCACTATCGGCGTCGTATTCATGAGAATATGATTTAAAAATTTAAAGTGAGAAGTAATCAAGTAATCTGTATGCATCGACGAATGTGGTGTTTCTGGTCTCGACGATGCGTAGAAAACAAGCCAACCGAGAAGCCCAGAGCGAGTATCGGAATCAACTCACAAGAGGCCATATGAATTCCTCAACTATCAACTCCTTTGACAAAACTTACATGGAGGATACTTTCGCTCTTGCAAATGCTGTAACGAATCCACTGGAAAACAACATTGATATCAAAGTTTGTACTATATTCATAAGAAAATGTTAACTTCAATGTCGTCTACATAAAGCTCTCAGGAAAACAGTGCCTGAAAACTGATGGTAGATCGTTCCCTTTAATACCGTGTAAGAGAAGCCCTTATGACTTCGCTTTCCGTAGGAAGAGGCTATGACAACTCCTTATTTATACTGAGGACTTATTATTTGTGACTACGATTGCGATTGCTCCGTACTTTTTTTTTTGTAAAGAGAGAAAGGTTATCTACCCATCCTTAATTCCTTGAAACTGACTTTTTATAACATGTATCAACCTTTAACACAAGAGTGAAAACAACATTCATGTCAATTCTGGTTTACGCCGGTTCCGCCACATGCAGAATTCATTACATTCAAGTTCGCTACACGTTCGCTGCTCATATGTCGAGTTCGCTTCATCAGCTCACCAAGTTCGCTAACACACAAAAAACAGGTATTCATTAACCTTAAAAGTTAGCAGTAGACTGACTCTTCTGCTATAGTTGAATGTGGAGAACAGCTAGCGAAATCGAACGTAGCGAAATTGAAATGTAGCAAAACTAGCTGTTACCTTAATTTCCCTGACGCAATAAAGCTTAGAAAACGAAGGATGTTTTTCAATCTCAGTTTCTGAGGTTTCACAATGTTATATATTATTTCCGTAAAATCCTCGACTTTTACTTCTAACTTGTCTGGCAATCGATTTCAGAAAACACTAAAAGAAAAGACTGTACAAAAAACAATGGATTGAGGAACGAGCCGAGTGGGATGTTATCTGTCCACTCTGAAGAGTTATCTACTCCATATGAAGTTGATGTAGTGGTAAGGCTACGGGACAGCTAGCCTGGTTTCTTTCGTTCTTGTTTATGTGTCTCTCTGATGTTATGAGGATTGCTCCCCTATAGCGGAAAAACTGACTAACCACAGCAAATAAAAATAATTGTAATTGTAACAAAGAAGCAAGTTTTACATGAAAAGATGTACAATAAAAACCCCGCTGACTCGAAACGGCAGAATGCGATTTCCCTCTGACCACGGGTTTGACCTCTTTTTTTTCCAGTTATTTACTATCTGCTGACTAGAACTCGGCTAACTCGAACTCCCTTTTTACTCAACTAGTTTTACTTTCCATTGGATAAAATTTACTTTAATAACTCGACCTTTAAGGAAAATCGTCGATAGGTAAACTTCAAAGTGTCAGATCAACATGTTCGAATCTTTAATCGCGTTGGATGCGAACGTGATAACATTTATGAAAACATAACAGCGTAGATAATAACACGTTTAGCCAAATTTCCCGGACTAAGCGTTCTTATCAAAACGCCACTATTAAAAAAAATTATCAAATGAACGAAAATGATTGTTGATTGTGTCTCGAACCATTTTTTCGGTTCCCTAAGGAGTTCGAGTTAGTTTTTCCTCAAAACGCTTTTGGCTCTTAAAAGTATTTTAATTTTGAGAATATTCACGACCCATTTGGACGTTTTGAATCTACTTCAGAGCCTAACACGAGGTTCGCCTTATTTCTTGACTTATCTGGAAGTAACAGGTACCCGTTGTTCTAAGAACCTATTCACTGACCGTTAAAAGTATTGAAGCAAATTTATGGAAATCAGTTAAGCTGATCAAGATTTTACGCTACAATAGAAGCTTCCTCTGATTTCCTTTAAAGTGGTTTAAACTGCAGTGTTAAGATTTAATTTTTACTGGGAGCAATCAATTAAAACTGATTTGCGGTTTACGATACTTTTGGAGAACCTTTCCGACAGAAAAAGGAATATTCTCTTATAGAGGAATAAAAGGAAAGAAGAGCTGTGCATTTATCGCGCAAATGGGTGCACTTACAAGAAGAAACAAAACAGTCCTTGACTAAAAATTGAATTTTTTTGTAGTCATTTTCCTTGATACGTTAGCAGTAATATCGGAAAGGATGAAAATCGAAATAACAAAGAGAATTAGTTTCTGCTAATAGTTCAAAGATTTATTGCAATTTACCCGATTAGGAATTCGAAGAATAGATATCATTAATTCATGAATATTCATTATATTGCTTTAGAAAAATCAGGGCCAATATGGTGCAACACGTTCACCTCACCATAACTGACTTTCCTCTTTTCTTAGTCCAAATTTATTAAACACAATCGCTGCAAAGTCAAAAATCTGAAAAATAGCATAACAATTCTTTTAATCCATAGGCTTTGGCTAGAACAATACGTTGCTCATTTTCCTAATTCAAATATATGATTGCCTAAATGAGTTATTCAAGCAAGTGGAATAATTTGATTCATCTCTCAAAAGCTAATGTCAAAGTTATGCATTAAGAATCAATATATTGAACAACAGAATTACTAAACGTCCGTCGCAAACGCTTACAACATATTGAACCCTCGCTTAGAGCTAAAGCACGACTATTCAGCTCTCGGTCATTGCTGTGTTCGCCACATAACACCTCTTGGTGACTAACCATGAGATGCATAACTCTACCAATTATAAAATCTATTCATTAGTATTGATTTTTGAAAGAAAAGTCGGATAGCTTGTTTTGTTATGCAACTACCAGACATCCCCTTTCCTTTATTACGAAGAATTTTGTTACATTTCAAGTAAGTTGCAAGACTAAGAAAGTATGTTTTTTAAATTATATTTTACTACCTTTATATACTAGATTTTAAGAAATAACTCCTCTACCCTAAGTTTTTAAGTCAGACATATCGCAATTATTACAAACAGATACTATGTTGGTGCAACTTCAAATCTCTCTGAAAATTGCGCAATCTCGTTTCACATCTGTATTAAAAACAACGCACAAAAAGACTTTCTACGATATCAGTCATACCACGATTGAAATTGATTTTGGAAGAGACATTTCAAAACGAGGAGAGTTTTTACAATTGCTCATTCGTACACGTTCCAATATCAGTTCGATCTTATTTCATACTAGAGAAAACAAGAATTTATTTCAACTTAGACAATTCGCCACAAATTTTCTGAGGAATACGGTGAATAATTCTAGTGTCACATTTGTCCTTTATTTCACGAATAAACAACAACTTACCTGACGTTTCCAATGAAACAAACAACCACCAAAGCCAAAACAAAAAGGAACTCTAGTAGTGTAGGTCTTGAGCAAGAAGAGAAGACGACTGATAGCCAAGTCAGTCAATATTAGGGATCTCATTGTAATAGCAAGAACCCAAGTAACTTCAGACTTTGAATTCAAAACTAACCTAAACACAAATGAATCGATAAATTATAATGCCCCACGATTCACTAACTAAATACTCCACGACAGTATTAAAGTAAACGACCGTTTAAACACCTCACTGAACGTTTTTTTTCATTCATGTCAGTTCAATTTGATCCTGTATTCGACGACCGGATTCGGCGAGATGATGGCCACATCCGTTTGGTGTTTTGCCATTGCTATCTCAGTGTTACCTGTTTCCGTATCCTCGAAAAGTAACTCCAGTGGTAGATACAAACAATTGATATGTCTCTTAATTGATTAAATGCTTGAGTTTTTGGTATCTGCTCGTTATGCCAGATCTGTCGAAGGAGTTGTATCAGCATTCGTTTCCCGCGTCTTTCATCTAATTTAGCCTTTCGTGTAGTTATTTCTGCGAAGAAAAGGACGCATCTAGACATCTTTTTTCGTCGCATTAATTGACTTTTTGTGGCCCGATTATTAAAAGATTCGTCTTTAACGAAGTGTGTTCTAGTCGTGATTACGCACTTCCCCCTGACGTGTGTCACCGTCGTGGGAGATTTGTAGCGTTTTAAAGGAGAAAAATATGTATATATATATATATATATCTATATCGTAATTTGAACTCTTAGCGTCAGGTATGGTTGTTGCAAAATTCACCAAAATTGATGCCACTTGGCAAAGAAAAGGAAATTTTCAATGTTGTCTGGCTTCTATCAATACACCAAGGTGATTAAACCTACACAACTAACTTAAGACAGGCTACTAGCACTCTGAGACAACTTTAACACAGCATTGTTAGACAAAAGAAGGCGAAGAAAACGAGCTACCTTACTAAGCGATTCGAAATCAGTCAATCGCAGCTAACGAAAGCTAAGTAAAAAACCTGCACACTAGCAAAAAGGTTCTTTCAAGTTAACCTCTGTCTAAGGTTCCTTGACAAATGGTGTTTACAATGAAATTGTACTACTTAGGTTCTAAATAAGGTTCTTAATCCCTCGGTTAAAAAAGAGACTTATATTCGTGTGTGTGGGTGAGCTTTATTCTAAACCTATAGTGTCCTGCCTTACATAGTTGACTGATAAAACAGTTAGAGATGTTACACAACTTTTGACGCATTGACAGTACAGTACTGTGATCTTGTTCCCTTTTTGTAACGAATACATTATACTGTAATAAATTTGAAAAAACTCTATATTCTAAAAATAAGAACCTGTATTCAAATTTTAGCATAAAATGGTTCTTATGTGGAGAGTGCTTAAGTGGAAAATTTTAGCCTTGAGTTTTTACTATAACAGAGTCTTCCCACAAAAAGCATCCGGATAAAAGTGACCAATAAACTTCACAAAACCAGAATTAGTTCAAGACCCGACTGACAGATAGGGTATCCCCGTCTCTGATGGTGAAGCCACTCAGTTGTCATAACTTTAGGTCACTGTTATTGATCTAACTACATGATTGGTGAAATTCATCTCATGAAATTTGTTAAATTAAACCGATGAAACTGCCTTATTCTTGCTGTGCAATATTGTAACCGTGTGATTTCCTTTCAGAGGAATCGCAAAATGAAAGAAAAAGATTTCTCTGGGGCGGACCTACTGTTCCTCCTATTTTCGTTGTAGAAAAACCTCCGGTTGGCCTTCCTGACATTAATAGAAGGACAGAAATTCAGCAAGGGACGCCCCCTTATTTTGTATCTCTCTTTGATCCTGCCACAAACACCCCTTTTTACCCAGCCTACAAAGTTTTACCCGACCTGGTAGCAAAACTTGGCAAGCATAAGGGGCCTCCCATAGGTTGGAAGGATCCTCCTGGTACATAAATGGCTATTCGGCAGTTATTTATTTCAAGACCGATTGGAGGACAATCAGTCCATAACACAAATACGAAGACTTGGAGTATACCCTGCATTACTAATAAAACACGCAACGTCAGTAAAGAAGAAGGGAAAGCCATCATATTGCTGCTTCTTAAATTTTTCCCGCACCGTTTCTCAGTACAGAAGTTATCTGTATTCATCCAAGAATGTGACTTATGATTATAGGTGTTCCCAGTGTCGACGATACTCATGCTCGAGCGAAAACAAAATCCAAACGCAGGTTCAAGAATGAACTTACCAAAAAGGCCATATGAATCCCTCAGGTATAAACTCATTTGACCCAAATTTCATGAAGGTAAGTTTCACTCTGGCGAATGCTGTACCTCAGTTTGCGGCATCAAACAATGGACCTTGGGAGAAATTTGAGAAAAAAATAAGAGATTATACCAAAATTACCTGTGGGAGCCAAACCCGCCGGGGAACCCTCTACCTACTGACAGGCAGATCCGAAAATGGCCTCAATGGCGTACCAAAGCCGCACGTTACGAGCACATTTACAGTGATAAGCAATGATCATCATGACAGGACCCAGCTAAACCAGACACAAATGAGCGTAATTGACCTGAAGAAGCACTTAAAGGCAGCAGCATCGACAACGAACGTGCATTTGTTTCCAGGAAATACAAATTGTGCTCGAAAAAACAAAAGACTATAATCATAAATCGCCGAGAGATAAATACTGGGAACAGGCTATAAGCATTCTCAAGGAACTGTTCTAGAAACCACCATATTCGTTCCTTTTATTGTAGACCCACTAAAACATACATATAAACCTTAATTTAAGACGTAACATAATTGTAGATTAGCAATTAAATTGATCGAGTAAAAGCCTATTTGCCGTATGCTTAGAGTTAGGTAATGAATACTTTTATTCATTGCCACAAGATATCTTAGTTGATTATGCGATAAAATGAATGCAACTTTACTTGTATGACTTTATACGTGGACGAACTAGTTTTACTTTCTATCAGCTAAATTTACTTTAATAAATCAAACTCTAGGGAAAATCGTCGATCGATAAACTTCAAAGTGTCACAACATAGCTCCAATCTTTAGTCGGGTTGAATACGAACGTGATAATATTCATGAAAACCTAATAGCGTATATAGAATAACGTATTTAGCCAAATTTTCCAGACTAGACGTTCGTATCAAAAAGCCGCTATAAAAAATTGCCAAATGAACGAAAATGACTGTTCATTGTGCAAGACACAAATTAGGGAAAGTTTAGTATGAAGAAGATGAATTACTCCAAAGGCCATCTTTATCTTTTATTCAACTAAACAGCAGCATGAACTTTCACTGATAATTTAGTATCTGTGTCAAAACGGGATTTGTTATTTGTTATCTGACCTCGTAGCCTAAAAATTATCTCATTCTAGCTCGACCTAGAAAGAGAAAATTTAGAAACTACGTAAAATCATTGCCTTTTTTCAAATTCAGTGTTTTCCAAAACGCTTTTGGCTCTTAAAATCATTTTAATTTTAAGAATACTGACAGCCCATTTGGACATTCTGAACCTACTTCAGAGCCTAGCACAAGTTCCACCCTCATTTCCTTACTCATCTGGTAGTAACAGGTACCTATTCATCTCAAAACCTGGCGAATGACCTTTTAAAATTATTGACGAATATTTATGGAAATCCGGTTCGCTTATATCTTCAAAATTTCTCACAGCAATAGAAACCTCCTCTTTTCTCCTCTAACGTGGTTTAAACTGCAGGGTTTGGATTTAGTTTTTACTTGGATCAATCAATTAAAACCTTTTTTCTCTTTACGATACTTTTGAAGACGAAGACACAAAAGCGCCCATGTCTAAAAATAGATTTTTTTTACATTCCTTTTTCTTGATACGACCATTCCTAAGAGTATTCCTTTTTACTAATATCGAAAAGCATGAAAATCAAAGTAACAAAAAGAGTTACTAGGTTTATTGCTATTTAACCAACTAGGAATTCGAACAATAGACATCAGTAATTCATGAAAATACATTAGATTGCTTCAGAAAAAGTTGGGGTCGTGTGGTGTAACACGTTAGCCTAACCCTACCTGACTTTCCTCGTTCCTAAGTCCAAATTAAAGAAACGCAATTGCTGCGTTTCTGAAACTTCAAAATAGCATAACTATTTTAATCCATAGCCTGTTGTCGGAAAAATACATTGCTCAGTTCCTAATTCAAATGAGTGATTGCCTAAATGAGTTCTTCAAGCAGGTGGAATACTTTCATACATCTTTCAAAAGTTATGTCAAAGTCATCTATTAATGAAGAACACTAGAACAACAGAATTTCCGAACGTCCGTCGCAAACGTTTACAATATATTGAACCCTCGCTTCGAGCTACAGCACGACTCCTCGGCTTTCCGTTATTGCTGTGATCGCCACTTATCACTCTTGGTAAGTTACCATGGGATGCATAACCCTGCCACTTATTGAAATCTATATATAATTAGTGATCTTTAAAGCAAAGTCGGATAGCTTGTTTTGTTCTGGAACTACCACACTTCCCCTTTCCTTTTTAATGAAAATCTGTGCCACATTTCAAGTAAGTTGCATTACGAAGAAAGTACGTTTTTTAAGTCGTATTTTATAAACTTTTCTTCGTGTGCTAGATGTTTCTATTTTAAGATGTTTCTATTTTTAGATGTTTGTATTTTTAGATGTTTCTATTGTTAGATGTTTCTATTCTATTTCCTCAGTGTCTATGCAACACAGGTCGCGGTAATTACAGACGGTACTATCTCTCGGCGCACTTTCACACCTTTTTCACACCTCGTTTCACACCTGTATTAAAAACAAAGTGCAAAGTCATACTACGATTTAAATTAACTTAAGACTTGAAAGACATTTCAAAACGAGGAGAGCTTTACAATTGTTCGCTCAAATATGTTATTTCGGTAAGGTGCAACAAAATTAGCTTCCGAATCTCTACTTTAATGTTGTTTCTATATTGACTTTTTTTAGTCAGTTTATGTTTCCACTAATTTACAAATTTATGAATGAAATGATTCAATGACATCCTAAACATTCCTACTAGGGAAAAGAATTATCTCAACTCAGACAATTCACCAAAAATTTTCTAACGAATAGAAATAATTCTAGTGTCACATTTGTCCTTAATCAAACAGACCAGACAAGTGTGTTGGCAAACTATCGACCAAGCGACCACAAAAACCCCCTCAGAAGACCTCTATTATTAAAAACACGAAAAAGCGGCTTCATTATCTTGTCTATCCACGTGCAGTTCCAATTTTTCCTTTAGTAATTTAGAGTATTAAAGAATTCAGTTCTTTCTCTCGATGCTACGTGTCCAACAAATGAAAAGGTAATTTAGTGTTAACAACTGAGTTGAAAGCTTAAATTTGCCACCGTAAAGAGTTCAAAAAGCTGCCCTTTCGAGCGTTATCCCTTCGTCTATTGCTCTGACGAAGGGCTACCGCTCGAAAGGTCATTTTTTTTTTTACTTTTTTACGGTGGCCAATTTACGTTGTCAACTCAGTTGTTAACACTAAATTACCTGCTATACTCTCCCACCCACGCAGCACCAGACTTTCTTTAGAAACTTACCACCTTCAACCATTGTAAACCTTAGTTCAAAATCATAAAAAAAGGGGAAGGAAAAATGGATGAAAGTTAACGTATATTTTGCGACAATTCCATCATTACCATGTAGAAGGTTAAATTCCTTTAAGACATAATAGCCTGAGTTTATGATCTCCTGTTTATTTTCCGTCATATTCAGTTACTTAATAAGCTGTGTAATTTCATAATGTAACATACTAACCTGACGAAATTTGTCCTAATCCATGTTTAGTAAGCCGGGTTCATATTAAAAGATATGCTTGTTGCAAAAATGTAGGGCGACACAAGAAGACTATCTTTCTTACCAACGTCGTGTTACTACGATAACAATTTTTGGAATTCCTTTCCGTTCCGTTCAATTCCCATTTAAATTCCTTTAAACTGATGTTATAACTTGATACCTGTTTGATGTCAATTTTAAAGTAATGGTAAGACGCAGATAGGTGGAATCTAGTTAAAGAACCTCCAATGATAAAAGGAAGGCACCAGAGACTCTGTCCTTTTAACCCAAGTAACTTCTGACTTCGAATTCAAAACTTACCTGGACACAAACAAATCACTGAATCCTACTACCTTATGATTGAAGTATTGAAGTAAACGACTTTCTAAGCACTTAACTGAACAGTTCTTCATTCATGTCACTTCATCTAGATCCTGCATAAGACGACAGGACCAAGAAAAATGAAGACAACAACCGTTTGGTGTTTAGTTATTGCTATCTCAGTGTTAGCCGTTACCGTGTCATCGAAAAGTAACTCCACTGGTAGATACAAACAATTTACATGTCTCTTAATTGATTACATGCGTGAGTCTACGGTATCTGTTCGTTGCGTCAGGTCTCTCGTGGAATTGTTTTAGCATTCGTTTCCCGCATCTTCCATTGAATTTAGGCTTCATGAAATTGTTTCTGCGAAGAAAAAGACACGTCTAGACTTGTTTTTTCGTCGCATGAATTGACTTTTGTGTCCTGATTGTTGAAAGATTTGTCTTTAAAGAAGTGTGTTCTGGTCATGGTTACGCACTTTCCCTTGACGTGCGTCCCGGTCGTGGGAGTTGATTATGGGTTGCGTTTTAAATAAAAAGAAAATAATGGTCGAACTTGTTGTCCTAATTTATACTTTATGTCTGGTCGTTGAAAAATTCATCTAGTAATCCAAGGAAATTAAACCCGCACCAACTAACTTAAGACAAGCTATTAGCGCCCTGATATGACTTTTTCACAGCATTACCAGAACTAAGAGGCCGATCAAAACGAGCTACCTTAAACAGCAATTCTAAAACCAATCAATTGCAGCTAACGAAAGCTACAGTAACATCCCGCATATAAGAACCTAAGTTTTTTTACGGTAACCTCCGCACGTTCTTATATAAATGGTGTTTACAGTGAAATTAGACTACTTAGCTTCTAAATCAGGCTCTCAATATTTGTTTAAAAAAGGAAAACCTCTCTTCGTGGGTGTAAGTGTGACACTGCGCTGTATGCCAGCCTCATATTACCCTGCTTTACATGGTTAACTTGTACACACAGTCGGATATGTTGCACAGCTATGGATGTATTGGCAGTACAGTACTGTGGTCTTATAATACTGCCGGTGGGCCATTGCCATCGATCTAACTACGTAATCGGTTAAGTTAATTCTAGTTAGGTTGTTAAATTAATCCGATAAAACTACCCTATCGTTGCTTTGCAATTTTGTCACCAATTATGTTTACTTTTCCTTCAGAGGAATCGCCAAATGAAGGGACAAGATTTTTCTCGAGTGGACTTCATGTGCCTCTTTTTTTCGTTGGAGGCAAGCGTCCAGTTGGCCTTCCTGACATTAATCGTGGGAAAGAACTTAAGCAAGGAACGCCCCCTTCTTTTGTTTCTCTCTTTGATCCAGTCACAAACACCCCTTTTTATTCAGCCTACAAAGTTTTACCCGGGCAGGCAAAGAACATTGGCAAGCATACGAGACCCAAAAATACACATTGGAAGAATCCTCCAGGTACGTAAATGGCTATTTGACAACTATTTATTACACGACCGATTGGAGCACAATCAATCCATAGAACAAATACAGAGACTGGGAGTATACCCTGCGTTACTTAAAAACACGCAACGTCACTAAAGAAGTGGGGAAAGCCATTATATTGCTTCTTCCTATTTTTTTTTCCGCAAAACAACCTTTGTTTTGCACAGAATCTCTATGTTTTCAAGAGAAATGAAAGTACAGTTAGAATGCTTCCTACTCCCATAATTTCAGAAAAGAGATAAAAAAGCGACATGATTCCCTGGAATGTTCAAAGATCGAACTTATGTAACTAGTAATTTTATCATCTTGGGAAAGACAAAAAATTACAATCATCGTCATCGCATTCAGAAGAATATGATTTGATAATTTAAATGTGAGAAGTTATCTGTATTCATGGAAGAATGTGGCTTATGATTATAGGTGTTCGTGGTGTCAATGATGCTTATATGCTAGCCAACGCAGAAGCTAAAAGAAAGTTCAAGGGTCAACAAATTGCCAGGGGCCATATGAACCCCAGCGCTATCAATTCCTTTGACACAAGTTTCATGAAAGCTACTTTCACTTTTACAAATGCTGTACCTCAGTTTACGAAATCAAACAGCGGACCTTGGCAGCAATTTGAGAAAAAGATAAGAAATTATGCCAAAACTACCTGTGGGAGTCAAACCCGCCGAGGAACCCTTTACCTACTGACAGGCAGATCCGAAAATAGCCTCAAGGGCGTTACGAAGCCGTCCATTACCAATACATTTAAAGTGGCAACTAAAAAAATACGCCTTGATACTCCTCGAGCTATTTGGACGGCGGGATGTTGTGTGTGGAAGGTGACCGGAAGGCCAAGAGCAGAGTCCTTTGCAGTGATGAGCAACAATCATTATGACAAAACCAAGCTACATCAAACACAAATGAGAGTAACTGACCTGGAGATGTACTTGACGGCAGCAACGAAAGTAAAGTTGTTTCCAGGATATCCAGATTGTGCTAAAAACTACCATCCCTTACCATAATAAATCGTCCAGAAATAAATAATAAGAACAGGCTCTAACATTCTAAAGAAATTGTTCTAGAGACCGTCATAAAAACAAAACCGAAAAATTCGTTCTTTCATCACAGACCCCCGTAAAACATGCATGTAAAACCTTAATTTAAGAGGGAACATTAGTAGATGTTAGCATTTAAAATTCGTCAAGTAAAAGCCTATTTGCCATGGGTTTCGAGTTAGGCAATGAATAATTGTATTTATTGCATGCAGCAAGATATCTTAGTTGATTGTGCAATAAAATGGATGGGATCTTTACTTGAAGGACTTTGTGCGTAGAAAAAAGCTCGCGAAATTCATCTCAGTCCACTCCATTGCACTCTAATACAATTTGAACAAACCCAACTCCACTCTAGTTCACCATAAGAAATTCTAGCCAGCCATTTCCGACCCTCTACAATCCAACCCAATCTACTAGTTTTAATTTCAAAGTACTTCAGCCAAATTCGTCAAAACAATTTATTCCAAATCAGTCTAATCCACTATAAAAGGGTAAGTTTCTAAGAAACTGCGGTGCTGCGTCTATGAGAGTATAAAAGGGCAATTTCAAGTGAAATAGTGTTCACTTGCTTGGATTATAGTGGATAAGGTAATTTAGTATTATCAATTGAGTTGATAACGTAAATTGGCCATCGTAACGAGTTTCAAAGCTTAGCCCTTCGTCATTTGCTCTAACGAAGGGCTAACGCTCGAAACGTCAGCTTCGTAACTCATTACGGCGGCTAATTTACGTTATCAACTGAGTTGATAATACGAAATTACCTAGTCCTCTAAAATCCAAGCAAATAAACTCTAGTTCACTTGTGTCCACCCCGATACCTTCTTAATAGAGTGTCTCTGCAAGAGCGGTCCGTTTGATTTTGCTTGAGACACGGATTTCGCTCATTTCTTGTGTGTTGTAAGATATTTATGTATCTATACTAAAATCACAATTCGTTTGATCAGATCTCTTTATTTTTTCAGAGTTTACGGAAATTAAATTTCACTCGAGCGAAGGCTTGTGCTTGTGACACTTTTCAGTTCAAGACTTTAATTTAGACAACTTTGGAGGACAATTTACAAAAAACTACGGAACTCAGAAAAAAACAAATACCCCAGCCATGTATATTGCTCTATCTTATCTATCGAGGCGACTTTCGTGAACATCACGCGTCAATCAAGCAAGCAAGCAGGAAGACTTGAATGACACCTTATCGGTTCGCCTAAGTCACACACGCCAAAATCGGTCAAATTCAAAGTAAATTTTTGAAAAAGTAAGGCGTTCTTAACTGATCCAACTAACATAGCTGGGAAGTAGGTGCCATAGAAAAGGTAACTACAGAAAAAGAACTTTGCGGCCCGACCAGCCACTAAGTGAAAACAGTACGGCTCAGTGGTGAGGGGCGTGGTGTGGGGTGGGTGCGGGCAGATCATCAGAAGATTTTTGGGAACATTCGAACATATGCATTAAAATATCATAATAAGCATTAGGACTCTCAGTCTTAAAGCGAAGGCATGCTTCGTGTTGCAGACAACTTTTGTTTTGCTTAGTATTCTTTATCCTTTCAATTACATTTCGTTCCAAGTAGGACTGGCATCAATTCATAAATCTTTACCATGTAAATAAATATGTTTAGATAAGCGAGATAACCATTGAACCTCTTGTATCGCATCAGAAGTAACATGTCTTGTCTTTGCCCAACTCTGAGAGCGTGTAGCGGCAAAGACATGAGACACAAGTGTCGCGTCTCGTGGCTTCTCCATGCTCACAGGATACGCGTGACCTCACTTCCTTTAAGAAAAATAAGAGATTGCTCGGAGTCTGTATTCCGTTAACCATTTCATAAGTGTGACGCGAGTCTTTTCAATCGAGTGAAAAAGTAACAAACCCATTCTTTACCTCACGAGCGTAACCACTGACCACTCACGAACTACAGTAACCTTCGCCTTTGGCGCGGAAATTGAAATCGTATCGAGTACACAAAGTTATAGTGAGTTCCTTTAGATCTCCCGAACTTCTATCACGTTGGAAACAATTACAAGTACTGGAAGAAGTCGTTCGCTAGCGAGACGTTCATTATGTCTCAGGACTACTTTTTGAATAGCAAAGATGGAAAAAACTTTGATTCATCACGTGGCTTCAGTGGTTTGGTACGACTGTCTGAATGTAATTATGAAGAAAAACATCATTTGATAAGCTGCCACCTGTCTAAAGAGGTCTTAAGTGAAAATGAGCTAATCTTGGCAAGTACTGGCTTATTTCACCTCGCTTAGGAGGATAAACAAAAAATGTGGATTTGCTATAGGCATCGCCACACTTTGGGGAAGTTTTGGAGAAATGCAAAGTAACATCTCAGTATCCTGATCATGATGGTGTCAGGAAGCGTATCCAAGGCAGAGATGTGATTACTCTGCATATGTCTTAGGACATTCAAAAGCTGTTTGGAGTTATTATTCCAGTTGAATCAGGTAGTCTTCGGTAACATTGTCTGTTATCTATTTTTGTCCCGTGACATATCTGCTCGAAAATAGAAGAAACTCTTTATTAGATTAAGGGTACTTAAGTACACATTATGTTGAAGAAACATAGATCCATGTGTTAGTGCTTAATTGCAGGTGGAAATATGAACAATGGTTTGGTTGATAATCAATAATGTTTTTGTAGAAGATCAAATCACCTGACAACGCAATACACTTATTTATGCGTACGGTTCATAATTATTTGCGGTCAGTTTTCCTCAGTTTTTATGATCCTCATTAACTAGTAGGATTAAATTTGCAGACTAAACACCCCTTATTTGATTAAGAATAATTAAAGTAAACAGTGTATGTCGCTTTTCAATTCCTGATGGATGCTACTAGGCTTCATTTTGACTGAGAAATTTGCAATCGCTTACCTCAGCTCTCTGTGTTCCATGCCGTAAGAAGCACAAAAAAACGTTGAGGATAGTGATTCTTGGTTGAAACAAGTAGAATCAGAGAAGAATCTATGGTCCCCAGGAACGCCACTTTTAAACACGAGACAACTAAGGTAAATTGAATTGAGTGGTGTTTCTTTTATTGAAAACTATCGTTCAGATTATAAGATACGCGAATTACTCTCCCTACCGATTTTTTCTTACATTCTGTTAATCAAAAATTTCAGTTATTATTAAGGCTTTCTTGTTGATCTTTTTAATAGAAACAGTTTCCAGGACCCAAAGGGAGAAAAAGAGAAAACAATTTCTGTGTAGTTAGGTAAGGCAACGTGCCGGCTTTATACTTCTTCAGGCGTGATAACGATAATGATGACAACAATGGGTGAAAAGCACCGTCTGCTAATAATGACGATTATCATAGTTATAAACAAATCACAGTTAAACTCCTAAAAAAAACTCAGGGGGTCCTTTGTCTGTACCACTAAGTATGCCTTCACTGTTTCGACTAGGAGTCCTGAAGCTTTTAAAGCATGTATTCGAATATCTTATGACGATAAGCCCGCCACCCACCCCACCCCGCGCTATACTGTTTTCACTCAGCGGCTGGTCAGCGGTCACGTTTATGAGGTAAACATGGCGATCGCTACCTGATCACCGTTCTTGTCGATCCGAAAATCAAAATACCAGCGTGATGTTGCCTCGTAGATGAAACAGTTTTGTTATTTGATTCGTACTCCACATTCTTTTGTTTTGAAAGCTATACCGAGAGAGACTTACAGCGAAATATTTCTCATTTCAAGGAACTTTGGAGACAGTAGTGAGATTGTGTCAGTGGTGAGCTAGGATATAGACTTTGGTGGGCTTAATTAAGTTTACTAACGATAAGTATTGTACTACTTTTAGGAGTCCTTTCTTGTTCAGAACATCACTCGCTGTTTAATAAAGTAGTTGAGTTTGTAGGATTGTGGTGTTTTTCTGTCGGTTAGGTTATACCGTAATACTATAGGGCAATAAAAATTCAGAAGAAATCTTTGATTAACCTGACAGCTGAGAAGAAGCAAATCTTCTTATCGGTTATACACAATGTACACAAACCCTATAAGTGATTGAAATTTTATTCGACCAGATACATGCAAAGCAAAGGAGGATATTAGCTTGCACAATTCTAGTTTCCATTCTGGTGTTCTGTGATCTTGTTTTCTATCAAATGGTAAAGTTCATAATTTCCCCAATTCCATAATTGTAACTTGTTTTTTCTTCTTTCTTGACTGTCTTAACTTTTGTTTCTAAGAAATTTGAGGAGAAAATGAAATATGTACAGTTATCAAAGACACTGTGTAATCATTTGTACACTGGAAGAGTATTCTCTAAATATTAATCACTGCAGTAAGGGCATGCACCTACACAAATTCTTTCAATTTTTACACCTTTGAACCTTAATTGGACAAAATTCTCTTAATTCCTCCACCTTCCAATCTTTATTGTGTAACCAAAAATTTCATGTTGATATTTATGAGTAAGAGGTAGGTCACCACTTAAAGCATGATTGTCGAATTGCTTAAATTTCATTATGGCATTATTCATTTATTTTCATGGAGAATAATGAATGTGTAGCGGGCAACCAACACTGTTTATTCATAACAAACAAATAAACATGATAAAGAGTGTAAGCACAGCTATAACAGGAGCACACGAAAACAACCCCCAGGCGCTGGGTGTCCCAGCTCGTGCAAAAGAAAAACTTGGTTCTAAGCAATAATGCAGCAAAATAAATTGAGGCAAGCATCTTACCGAAAAACCATACGGAGTAAGTGCAGACAAAAGAAAATAGGTTAGACTAAATAGAAACTAGGGAAGCACCGACGAGCATCCATAGGATGAAAAAACCCCAACGCGCCCGCTGAAGAAATACCGGGGAATAATCCCGGCCCTATGGACAGCACTTCCCAACCTGCTGGGTTCTGTCAGAAATTGAACGAAAGACTAAAGGCCTGGATGACCCTAACAGCTAGATATACTAGATGTAGAGCGAGTGACCTCAACAAAATTCTCAGGAAGAGCCTCATGATACCGAAACTTAGATTTAGGATTCCTCCAACCTACATGTCGGTGAACCAGCAGCACAGAGTCAAGAGACCGGAACCCAGATCGTTAGCTCCACCAATTCTAATGCTATGGGTGCTATACATACGAGCATCAGAAACAAACGGAGAAATATGAGATCGAAAGTCACTCAAGACAGTTGAGTAACTAATTCCTAACGACTTGTGGAATTTCTCGGATAATTAAGATTTAACAATCCTGTGAACAACTGGATGGCAGGAGTTGTTGGTATCAGGCAACAAAGAGAACAATCTTTCAGTAATCCCTACTGGGTAGGTAGGCTTGCGAAACCTTGCTAGAACTGAAATGCTTGCTGGCTTCAGAACGGGGTAAAAATACCACTAACAGGCTAATAATTGAACCTAACTTAGAAACTGCCAAAAGCATAGTCGCTGGCGTCGCAGAAAATAACTGCTCCGGGGGAGAACTTTGGCTGAATCCCATAACCGTTAACTGTCTCAATATTAAGAAACCAAAAACGCAACCCCTCCAATAGAGGAACAGAATTAGGAAATGAACAGTCCCAGCCAGACTGCGCTTGGATAGTACAATGAATCTGCCAGGTAAACAGACCAGCATTGGGACCGACTGCTAGGCACTTCCTAGTTTTTAGGAATTGATTTGAGAAGAGACATTTCAATTCAAGGAGAGCTTTTACAATTGCTCATTCGAACACGTTCCACCATCAATCAGGAAAAAAAAGTGCGAAACAATTGGCTTCCGAATCTCCCCTTAAACGTTATTATGTTGATTTTGTTTAATCAATTTATATATTTCCACTCATTTATAAATTTATCAATAAAATGTTTGTGTGACACCCCCATCATTCATAATAGGAAAAACATGCATTTATTTCAACTTAGACGATTCGCCAAAAATTTTCCTAGGAATAAAAATAATTCTAGTGTCACATTTGTCCCTAACCAAAAAGACCGGAAAGGTATGCTGGCAATCGAACGATAAAGCGACATCAAAAACCCCCTTACAAGACCTCTATTATTTAAAACACGAAATAGCGGCTCTGCTATCCTGTCCTTCCACGTGCAGTTTCATTTTTTCCTTTCAATAATTTCGAGTAATAAAGAATTAGTTCTTTCTCTCAATACCACGTGTCCAAACAATGAAGATCTTAGTTTAAAATGATTGGAAAGAGGAAGCCGAGAAAAGAATGGGAGTTATCGCTTATTTTGCTACAAATCCCATCATTCCCATGTAGAAGGTTAACTTCTTTCAAGAGATAATAACCTGAGATTATAGTCTCCTGCATATTTTAAGTCATATTCAGTTACTTAATATGCGGTGTAAAGTTTTCATTCATAATGTAACATACCAACCTTACCAAATTTATATTGACTCACGTTTGTTTACCCAGGTTCATATTAAAACATTATGCTTGTTGCAAAAATGAAAGTGACGACTATCTTTCTTACAACGTCGTGTTACTATCATAACAATTTCCGGCATTCCTTCTCGTTCCGGTCAAAGTGCCTTTAAACTGATGTTATAACTTCATACCTGTTTGATGTCAATTTTAAAGTATTGGTAAGGCGCAAATGGGTGGAATCCAGCTAAAGAACGTCCAACGCTAAGGGGAAGACACCGGGAACTCTGTCCTTTACCTTCTTCTTTAATCCCTGTTCTCTGCCACAGGTCTGTTTAAAATAGATTCAATCTCTTTTCTTTAATCACTATATGGCAGACTCTGAATCTCATCACTTCTAGCTAACTCTAACTCTGGTTATTCCGAAGTGCTAACTTGCGAATCAACTGACCGTATCGGAATCCAGACCTACTTTCACGTGAGTTTTATGAATGAAAAACAACTTACCTGACGTTTCTGATCAAACAAACAATTTTTGACTATGAAAGCCAAAAAAAAAGGAACTCTAGTAGTGTAGGTCTTGGGCAAGAACAGACGACGGACTAGGCACTTCCACTGATGAATGATAGCCAAGTCTGTCAACATCAGGGATCTCTGCATAATAGCTAAAACCCAAATAACTAAGACTTCAAATTCAAAACTTACCTAGACACAAATGAACCACTGAATCATACTGCCCTACGATTCCCTAATTAAATACTCCAAGACAGTGTTGAAGTAAACGACCGTTTAATTCCTTTACTAAACGTTTCTTCACTCATGTCAGTTCATTTAGATCCTGCATTCGACGACCGAACTCAGCAAGATGAAAACAACAACCATTTGGTGTTTCGCCATTGCTATCTCAGTGTTACCTGTAACCGTATCCTCGAAAAGTAACTCCGGTGGTAGATACGAACAATTTATATTTCTTTTAATTGATTACATGCGTGAGTTTATGGTGTCTTGTTGTGCCAGGTCTGTCTGGGAGTTGTATCAGCATTCGTTTCCCGCCTCTTCTATCTAATTTAGTGGTTAGTGTAGTTGTTTCTGGAAGAAAAAGGCACGTCCAGACTGTTTATTCCCACGTATGAATTGACTCTTTGTGGACTGATTGCTGAAAGATTCGTCTTTAAAGAAATGTGTTCTGATCGTGGTTACGCACTTCCCCTTGAAGGTGAGTTGCGGTCGTGGGAGTTGATTATGTGTTGCGTTTTAAATGAAAAAAATATAAAAAACCAAGGAACTTGTCGTCGTAATTTTAACTTAAAGAGTCATGTATGGCCGTTGCAAAATTCGTCTAGTATCCCACGTGGTCTGGGAAGGAAGTTTTCAATCTTGTTTGTCTTCTGTCAGTTCACAAAAATGATTAAACCTACACCAACTTACTTAAGACAAACTACGAGCACTCTGAGATGACTCTATCAAAGCATTTCCAGAACTAATAGGCCGATGAAAACGAGCTACCTTACCGAGCGATTCGAAAACAATCAATCGCAGCTGACGAAAAACCTGCATATTAGAACATAGGTTCTTTTTAAGTTAACCTCCGTCTAAGGTTCCTAGACAAATGGTGATTACAATGAAATTAGACAACATTGGTTCTTAATCTGGTTCTTAATATTTGTTTAAAAAAAGGGAAACCTCTATTAGTGGGTTGGGTGTCACACTGTGCTGTATGCCAACCTCATATAGTGCCCTGTAGTTAGTCGGATATGTTGCACACCTATGGATGTATTGACAGTACAGTATTGTGATCTTGTAACACTGCCAGTGTTCTGGCTAGTTTTTGTTGCCCTTTTTGTAACGAATGTAATGTACTGTAACATATTTGAAAAATCTCTATATTCTAACAGTAGAAACCTGTATTGAAATTTTAGCCTTAATGGTTATTATGTGAAGAGTGCTATCCTTAAACCCCCAAGATCTCATTAGTATTTCTCCCTACTGTCTGTCAATTGATTATCACCATGTTAATTTGGAGAATTTAGTATCGGATCAATTAATAATCCCATAATTGATGTTTTCCTTTATTCTCCTCACTTCTCTGCATGATATTGTATACATAATGTAAGGAGAAATTCTGTGGGGGTCACTCGCGGGAGTTAAAAGGATAAAGGGGAAATTTTACCAAAGAGGATCTTTAGTTTTAAGTTATACATGGGTTTTTATTGTTGTTGAGTCTTCCCACAAAAAGCAGCCAGGTAAAAGTAACCAATTAACTTCACAAAACCAGGATAAGCTAAAGACCCGACTGACAGATAAGGCATCCCTCGTCTCTGATGATGATACAGCTCAAGTGTCATAGCTTTATGTCACTGTCATCGATCTAACTGCATGATCGATCAAATTAATTCAGTTAAGTAGTTAAATTAAACCGATGAGACTACCCCATGCTTGCTTTGCAATATTGTAACCGATTATGTGTGATTTTCCTTCAGAGGAATCGCCAAATGAAAGAAAAAGATTTCTCTGGGGCGGACCTACCGTTCCCCCTTTTTTCGTTAGAGACAAACGTCCAGTTGGCCTTCCTGACATTGATCGAGGGACAGAAATTCAGCAAGGAACGCCCCCTTATTTTGTTTCTCTCTTTGATCCTACCACAAACACTCCTTTTTACTCAGCCTACAAAGTTTTACCCGAGCAGGCAGTGAAACTTGGTACGCATAGGAGACTTAGACAACGTTGGAGTGATCCTCCAGGTACGCAAATGGCTATTTAACAATTACTTACTTCAAGACCGATTGGACGACAATCATTCCATGAAACAAATACAAAGGCTTGGAGCATACCCTGCGTTGCTATAAACACACAATGTTATTTAGAAGTGAGGAAAGTCATCATATTTCCTCTTCTTAAATTATTTCCGCAGCGTTTCTTAATAGAAGTACTAACCCCTTAAAGGCCTCTTTACTCGTATGCTCCTAGAAAAGCCTTTTTTTGCAAAGAGAAATATGCAGTCAGAGGGCTTCATGCTCCCGTAATTTCAGAAAAGAGATAAAAAGAAAAAAGCGACATGGTTCCCTGGAATGTTCAAAGATCACTTTTAGTCTATAACTAGTAATTTCATCATCGTGAGAAACAACAAAATATTACCACTATCGTCATGGTATTCATAAGAATATGAATTGGTTATTTAAATGTGAGAAGTTATCCGTACTCATGGATGACTGTGGCTCATGATTATAGGTGTTCGTGGTCTCGATGATGCTTATAAACAAGCCAACCGAGAAGCCATACGCAGTTTCAGGAATGAACTTACCGGAGGCCATATGAATCCCTCAGGTATCAACTCCTTTGACATAAATTTCATGAGGGCTACTTTCACTCTTACGAATGCTGTACCTCAGTTTGACACATCAAACAACGGACTTTGGCAGGAGTTTGAGAAAAAGATAAACGATTATGCCAAAATTACCTGTGGGAGCCAAATCCGCCAAGGAACCCTTTACTTACTGACAGGCAGATCTGAAAATGGCCTTAATGCTGTACCGAAGCCGCACGTTACGAACACATTTACAGTGGGACGAAGAAGAGTGAGACTTGAAACTCCTGCGGCTGTTTGGACGGCGGGATGCTGTGTGTGGAAAGAGCCCGGAAGGATCTTTGGAAACTTATGGAAAACTGAAAAGGCCGAGTCCTTTGCAGTGATGAGCAACAATCATTATGACAAAAAGCGGCTAAACCAGACACAAATGAGCGTAAATGAGCTGGAGGCGCACCTGAGGGCACCAGCATCGACAACGAACGTGGATTTGTTTCCAGGAAATACAAATTGTGCTCGAAACAACAAAAGACTATAATCATAAATCGTCGAGAAATAAATCCTGGGAACAGGCTATAAACATTCTAAAGAAACTGTTCCGGAAGCCATCATAAAAACAAAACGAAAAAAATCCTTCCTTTCGTTATAGAATCTTTTAAAACATGCATATAAAACCCTAATTTAAGACGAAACATAAATGGAGGTTAGCCTTTTAAATTTATCAAGTAAAAGTTTTTTTTTTCCATAGGCTTCAAGTTAGGCAAAGAATACTTGTGTTTATTGCTGCAAGATATCTTATTTGATTGTGCAGTATAATGAATGTAACCTTAGCTTTACTTCCACAACTTTGTGCGTGGAAAAGCCGGCGAAACTCATCTCAGTTTACTCCAACGCACTCTAATACAGTTTAATCGAACCCAAATCCTCTCTAATTCAAGATACGAAATTCAAGTTAGCTCTTCCTGACCCTCGCCAATCCAACCCAATCTACTAGTTTAAATTTCAAAGTACTTCAGGCAGATTCGTCAAGAAAATTTATTCTAAACCAGTCTAATCCACTAGACAGGGGTTAAGTTTCTAAGATACTGCGGTGCTGCGTCGGTGGGGGAATATAACAGGGCAATTTATAGTGAAATAGAGTTTATTTGCTTGGACTATGGTAAATTAGGTAATTTAGTACTATCAACTGAGTTGATAACGTAAATTGGCTATCGTAATGAATTCACTCCAAAGTACACCACCTTGCCTCAACTGCATTCATGTCAAGAATCGATAATCTCAAAATTCCCTATTTGGAATGGTTGTCAGCATTCCTAAGAACACCATTATTGAAAGCTTAAGCCTAAGCATTTTCAAACGCCATTCAATTAAATTTTTATGTTGCAATGTGGTACATGTAACTTAAGCAAAATTATACTTACACAATTCTAAACAAGGGATGTCAGCCTACATACTCGCTCGCTACAACTTTTGAGGGATCAAAGAGAAACAAAGAACAAAGAAATAAACATGCGAAGCAGTAAAAAAAAAAAGTTGGAAGTTTGAATTCTAAAGAGAATCTACATTACAGTCATCAAATCCTTAGCTAATCCTATGTATCCTCGCAAATATATACGTTCAATTATTGTCATAACTTCGCCCAGGCATTCATGCTTTCAAGGAATCATTGAGTTTTGCCTTTTCCGGAACAGCCCACTCAGCCTATGCTCTAGACTGAATTCGGGCCGATTATATTGTTGAGACTTATCCTGGGGCTTTCAAATGGAAATTCGGTAAAAATTATCCAGCACTGAAATAAACCTAACAAGTACAACTTTCTTTCTTTGAGTACTAAGGCAGCTAAAAAAAATCGCTGGAACTGCGAAATAATACAATTATTTTCATCCATAGCCAGTCGCCGTCGCCAGAACAATACGGTGCTCACCCTAAATGAGTAACTCAGCAGGTGAAATTATTTATTACATCTTTAAAAAGCTAATTTCAAATTTATGCATTAAGAAGCACTTTACTGAACAAAGGAATTACTGAACGTCCGTCGTAAACATTTACAATATTTTGAAGCGTTTTTGGGACCTTGCAAGACCCTATGGCGTTCCGTCGTTACCGTGTTCTCGACATATTCCTCCTTGGAAAGTAACCCTCGTATGCATAACCCTGCTAAATAATATTTACCCTCATTCGATCATGTACTTTTTTATAAGATTTTTGAAAGCAAAGCCGGATTCCATGTTTTCTTCTGGAACAGCATAACTTGCTTCTTTTGTAGAGGCATTTTACCACATTGAATTCCTAATATGAAGAAAGTCAGTTTTTGAAACTGCAGTTTATTGGCTCTTTGCGAACCAGAATTTAAGGCCCCCTGTCTCTACCCAGAGTTTCATTGTCAGACAGACTACTGATGTTAAAAACGGTTAATATGTTGGTGGAAATTCACATCTCACGACAAATTGCGACTTTGCTAAATCCATATCAACACTGAACTCTTAATACAACTGTATCAAAAGCGAAATACAAAAAATCATTTTCTACGATACATGTTTTACGATATAAATCATACTACGATTTGAATCAATTTTAGGAGACATCTCACAACGAGGAGAGTTTTTACAATCGTTTATTTACCGTTTATCATATTACTTTCGAATGGACCTTATTTTGGTAAAGTGTATCCGGATTTTTATTCTTAGAGTTAGCAATGTATGCACGTGCGTCTCCCGATATTCAGTTTAAAAGTTTCCACTCATTAAATAAAGTGTCTCACAGACGCCCTCATTATTCATGCAAATATAACAATCGACGGGAAAACAAGCCAAATCACCAAGAGTTTGCTAGATAATAATAATTATTGTAACATTACAAATACGAAATAGTGCCTCGTTACCTTTTCCTTCCAGATGCAGTTCCATCTCTTTCTTTCATTTGTTTCGACGATTAGAAATTTCTCTCAATGCTACGTGCCCATGCAGTGGAAACGTTGTTTCAAAATCATTGAAAAGGGAAAGTAAAATGGATGAACTTTATCGCTATTTTGCAACAGTTGCAATCACTGCCTCGTGGAAGACAATCACTTTTCATTCAAAATCCTTTACCTTGCCATTTAAAATGTTATATGCTGGCCTAACCAATGTTAAATCGTCACACTTGTTACAGAAAGAGAAGCCGGCGCGCGAGGATTCACTTTCTTACCACGAACGTTATATTATACATGATATTAACTTCCCAAATTCCTCTTCGTTTGGATGAACGAATTTCCATTTAAATGGCCTTTAACTGGTAGAATAGCTTGATACCTGTTTGATGTCAATTTCATAATATGGTCACGGCGAATTAATATAGGGGGGGGGGGGGAGTTAAGCTGCAAAGGCTACATACTTGAGACAAACACCACACATCCAACGCCGCTTCGACTTCAATCTTTTAGGTAACAGTATAACCCGTAGAACATGTATAACTTGACTGCCAGAGACGATCCAATCATTGCAAACACATCAGTAAATGTATTTTCTAGAAAAACAGCCACATCAGCAGAGTGCTTAGTGAGGTGGCTATACACGAGCGACTTTCATCTTTCTTTTCTTTAATCCAGGATTCGAGGTCGTGCAGAAGTCTACATTTCTCTTGTGTTCTTCAACAGGTGTGGACGATTAATGAGTACTTCGGACTAGTGTACCAAACCCGGGATGTAAAAAACTCAAACATTCCCAAGTCAAAGATTCGTCGCATAATACATAGTAGTTGGTGGTCTTCGTGTTTATGCATTTGGCGTGAAACCAGGAATCACGCAAATCGCATTCAATAACGTTTTGGTTTCTCCTGTCCATAAAATCATGTAGGCAGCAAAAGCAATCACATTTCTAAACTTCAAAGCTGCTGCACACTCTACCGATGGCGGCTGATTTTCGTCTTCATTGTACTTCCTAGAAGAAATAGAATGAAATGCTTCCCATTACAGCCACTCGATATGGAGACATTATTCGCGTTGTTACCTCGCTTCTCTGTAGATTTCTGGCACTCCAAGCTGATGAAGAGAGTCAGTCAAACTCAACTAAGTAGGAACGAGAAACATTTGTTTTCCCCTGCCTTTATGCAAAATAAGACTCAGTTCACCTAGATCCTGCATTTGACGACCGGACCCGGCAAGGTGAAAACAACAATCTTTTGGTTTTTCGCATTTGCTATCTCAGTGTTACCTTTTACCGTATTCTCGAAAAGTATCTCCACTGGTTAATGAAAGCAATGTACATGTTTCCTGAAAGATTATATGCAGTCTTCAATGTTGTTGCCGAGCAGACACCCGTAATTCGTAGGATCCCCGGGGGCAAATTCCATAATATAGGTGTCGGAAGCTGGTCTTTAAACTCTCCGAGAAAGTTACCGAAGGAGGATTTGATTCTCTGGGAAGGGTCGAGAAGATGACACTGTCTGTATCATTGAACAGGACACGTTCTTGTAGCACATCCATAGCATCGTAGAGACAAAGATGGGTCCAATACGTGTTGAAACAAAGATTTCCAGGTTAAGTGAAAAAGGATCGTCTTCCGCCTCGTGTATGAAATGAACTTCTCTCCGGCATGGGGATGACGTCAGTACCGGATATACTTGTCACTTTCGTCGAACTCACTGAATTTACGGGGTTCGTTCAATTCTTACACCTGGGTCTAACCCCTAAGTTTTCCCCACATAGAGTGGAAAATCTTTTTAGCCAAGCAGCGCTTTCCAGGGTTCTTAGCAATATTTGAAGGATCGAATTCGATACCTTAATGAACTTTTTAGGCCACCAGAAGTTCTTGGTTTTTCTGTGGATTGCCACTCAATTATCCGCTGGGATCCTCTTTGTTAGCGCTTCGTGTTCACATAATCTCGGAAGAATTCGTGGATAGGAATGATTTGTACCCGTTCTCTACTACTTCCTCTAAGTCTGGAGTGCAACACGAATTTCAATCAGAGAACAAATTTTAGTTAATTTCTTAACCTTGTTGTTAGTCTTTGACTACCATTTCTATCATAAACTGAAAGTAAGACACTCAGGGAAATAACCTTGGACTCGCCATGGAACATATTATTATTTCCCTCTTGTTTTATTTTACTTTCAAATATCAGTTCATTTCTTTCTTGTTAGAAACATGGTCAAAATATCTTTACTTTTAATTTTTAATCTAAACACCAGTTAAAAAAAGGAAAAACAATTATCCCACTCGTTGTCATTCAAAATGCAATACCAGTTGTTATTGTGTAGAGTTGTTCCATTGGATACAATGCAATAAATTACTCACTAAACGGCCATTTGCTTGCTGCTCTTGAGGTCGAAGTTATTTTTATCGAGGAGGTTGGATAAGAGAGGTGACACACAATTTTCCGTTTCCTCGGGGTTTGACACGAAATTTTTAAAATGTTTACTATATGAAATGCAAACAGAAAAATTGAATTTGAGAGATTATCACGAAAACCAACCTATTGATGGATATTTATGTCTGTCTTTGCCTGTATCTGTTCTCCTTCTTCATCTGCTTTTCGGTTCTTTAAGTTAAGCTTGTACAAGTTTCTCCCTTTTATAAACACTAAACAGTACAACATCAAAGAAAAAAAAGTTGATAAAAAACCGGGAAAAAATATTCCCCTACAGGCTAAAACTAGTCACAACACATGCATAAGACATAAGCCCTTCTTAGGGCCATTATGTTTCACAACAGAATAAACAAGACAATTAGACAGGACATCTTTTATTGGTGTAACAATAGCTTTGCCGATGCGAAGCACTCACATAGTGGGGTTTTATTTAGCGCAGTAACACCAGCTGCCGGCCACAAGTACACAGTTAAGTACTTCATGTAAGTGATAAGCTTGCGAGAAATTATTGACCTCTTAAGCTCTTTTCACAGTTTTTATATATAGAAAAAGTGTAAAATTCCTTGCATTCCCATAAAATGAATAATGTTGTAACTCTTTAATAAAAAACAAACAAACAAAAATAAAACTAGAGTTCTTCAATAAAAAAATACAGGCTAAAATAAACTGGTGGATGGCTTATTTCAGCTCCAAAACCAATTTGTTTGCTTATCCTAAAATGACAACACATCATTTAAGTAGAATTAACATAAACAAGATTGTTAGAACTTTTCATCTTTATTCTCATTTTGTAGTTGTGTGACATATCTGTTAAGGTCCCACATGGCAAAACATGATAAATTATTCAGTGAGAAGTTTCCATTTTCATAGTCGTGAGTTACCTGACTATTTACTGAGGAATAGCTTCGTGAAAACTAGGGGTTGAAACGGAAGAAGGAATTTTTACAACTAATGTGCGGTTATTGAATAAGTAATTTTTTTTGCCTGTGGTTGGGTAACCTGGAGCAGTGATAGTAACCAATGAAAGAGGACGACATTCGATGGGAAACAGTGCTATTTTACATTTTTCTTTTATTCTTTCTTACATTTTCTTTTTCTTTCTTCAGGTCTACCTCTTCTTTGTTACAAACACCATGAATATTTATCTCAAGTTTTTCATAACAATTTTATTAAAATTTCAAAATACCAGTTAAAACGCATAAACTGGTGGTGAAAGTTGAGTAGAGTTAAGCCATTGGACACTACATTATAAGTTATTTACCAGAAGAAAATTGGCGTGCGAATCTTGCGATGTCAATAGTTATTTCTTCGAGAACCCAAGAGTTGAAAGGTAAGAGTGTTGCCAAGTAATTTTGTTGGAGAAAATCAGATTGGCTCAGAGTTTTGGTAATTTTGCACTACTAAATATGCGATAAATATTTGACATTTGTCTTGGAGATTTTCTAATCTTAGTTCTAGATAATTAAAAGTCGGCAATATTTATTCAGGTTGGTAAAGATGACTTTGAAAGAGTTGGTGATCTTTTGTTCATGGTGCACTAGATAGGTAATTTAGTAGTTGAAAAAACATGGTAAAACCCATTATTCATGTGTACTGACTTTAAGAAGAGAAAGCATAATTCCAGTGGATTTCATCATGAGCATTTGACCACCTTTGTAAGATAGATCTTGAGAGTAAAATACTCCAAGACAGAAATTGGTAAAAAATAGTTGCGTCCCCTTCAACTCATGAAATCACCAGTAAAAAAACACAAATCAATTTTTTTTTTAACCGAAGTAGCTCATCAGGCTGTAAAAGAACTTAACTCGTTGTGTGTTTCACAATATCCATGATAAAGGGAAAATGTCTTGTGAAACAATTGACAAGAGCGAAGTGACCTCCGAAGACGAAAAAATGTTTATCTCATTATTTTCAGACCGCAACTCGGACATAGGACATAAACGTTTCTTTACAAGTCCTATGTAGAATTATGTTACATGTTCATGTTAAGATCCATTTATCTAAGGCAGGAACAAGGTCTAAACTTAAAAACGAAAGAAGAGAAGACAAGGGAAAGGAGTTTTAATTCCTTCAATCGCTCGATTTCTCAAGTTTGCTCGTTTAATCTATGTTTTTGTAGCGTTGAAATGATGGTAGCTATCTCGTATAATCCTGACTGGCCTCACGTGTACCTTTAGTCTGCGGGAACCACGACATAAATACCCCCATTAAAAAAATCGAAGCAAATTTTTTTTGGGTCCTTGTAAGTATGGAACTTCTAAGCTTAAAGAATTTTGACGGATATATAAAGTCTTATCATGAATTACGGGAAAATTTTTAAGGGAGTATGTGGGCTTTTTTTGTAGGAATCCTGTGAAGACGAGTGTCTTAGAAAAAGAATACTTGAAGTCTTCTTTTTTACTAATTTTTGAGCGCCAAACGTGAAATTCTCTGTTCCAAAAAATATGAACTTTTATTGACATGCATCAACGGGCAATAAGAACAAGTAGTAAAAATTACTTGAAGGTTTCCATTGGACGAGACTTCGTATAAGCAATCAATTATTCACTGAACAATAGTGTTATTAACATCACGTAAATGTACTCGTCATTTCTGTTCAAGAACTAGAGAGGACCGGTAAGAAACGAGACATATTGTTTAAAAAAGTAAATCACATTTAAATGTTTTCATAATTACTTGACTACTCTGAAAAATTCAAGGAGAAGTTCACCAATTTTTACGAGAAATAGGATATCACATATCCCAACCTCCTCTATGGTATTAATTTCATCTGCTTTTCGTCATGGATTATTGTTTAATTTGAGGATATCAATATCAACGTTTGATCTTACTAACATAGCCGCTAAATTCTTATTAACGTCGCAAGTAATGCAAGCAAGGCTTTTAGCTAATAACATTTCGCTTAGTGGTGGGAAAAATCAGTTCCTGTGCCCTCATTGAGACCTTTTGTGATCTAATATTATGTAAAAATCTGTAATTCATTTATATTGTACTTACAATGCAGATAACAAAATATCATATGGGAAAGGAGTGGCAGAAAACGTTGCTGCAGTTTTTATTCCTTGCTTTGAGATTTGATAAGTTTAACGTTAGGTGGGTGATGGGTTTTTTCCACTGTATGACATTTAATCCGCGGGATAAGAGTTATTTGATTTCTGAAAAGACCGGGGCCAGATAAAGATGTTAGCTAGTGCTAGACTGATTTTCGGTATCGTATCACTAATTAGCCATATATTTTCAATACAAGTGTTAACTGAAGTGTATTGGCAATATTACGTATTACCCTTTATCAAAAATTGACTCTCAAAGACTGCCTGCGGCCACTGGTATAACACAATTTTTATAGCATTGAAATGAATTAGAGCTCGTAAAATAACGCTAGAAGGTGGTGTTGAAGGATATTCGTCTCAAATGCAAAACATGAAACCTGCCACATCCCACATATTTATGAGTACCCTGTTCCACAAGAGAACTAATTGACATTCAACCAATGCTTAAATGGTAACAAATAATAATATTAACTACAATAATTATAATAATGATAACAATAGTACTGTAATAATATCTTAAAGGGGCTAGCTCGAAAGCTTTATAGTTCCCCCATCCCCTGAGCTCCAACAATGATTACCTATGCTACTTTCCATTTCGTCTGTTTACACTGCACACGGTATGTTATGAATGCACGGCCGAGCGGTACACATAAATAATTTTCTAAATTTATTGCAATTTTTCGTTTCAAACAAAGAGGCATTCCGCGTTTTAGCATATTCCGTCATTCCGCGTCTTAAGATATTCCGCCATTCCTCAGTTCCATCATTTTGCCGAATAAATCAAGGTATCGTATTTAAACGGAAAAAAAAAATTGTTTAAGTTTTCATGATGTACCGATCGCATTCATGGACATATTTCTGCAAGGAAAAGTTTTGATTTAGACTATACGTCGGTGGATGCCACTGTAAAGTTATTGAGATATTTTTTTCTTCTTTTGTTGTGTCACGGCAAGAAATGAAGAGATTACATCTTCGGATCTACATAATTTGCTGATTTAGACAGTAAAATGCTCTATCTTCAAAGACAAACATCTTTCTCAAGTTTCATGATACGTTTTTAATCGCGAGAAATCCTGAAATCATTGTGAGATGCTTACGTAGCGTCATGGCGTAAACTGTAAAGATAATGTGCTACTGTCTTTAAGCCAGAAATCACAAGAGGAGAGAACTCAAATGTGTATCGAGTACAATTGTCGAACTACTTAGATACTCCGAAAAAAACAATAAGTAGCACTGGGAAACATCAGGTTAAGATCGGAATTCTATTACACTCACTCACTTATCTCGACAACATATGTAGCTTCTCTTCCTAAAGGAAGTAGTAGCCGCAAAAACTGGATCATTGGATAACGCAGTTCATGAGCTACCATTTGCTAAGCCGTCATGACTTATGAGCCATTATACCATGCGCGCGCACGAGGAGGAGTTAAACTGAAAGTGTTTTGTACAGTGTAACTTTCCGTTTGTTCTTACTAAGTAAAGTTGGGAATATTTATCTCTATTTTGGGGCGTTTTTGATGCAATAATTATTCCTCTCTTTCTTGCTGTATATTAGATGATTATATCTAGCTCAGCCATATGGCCATCATAGGCTATCTGTAAGGTTGAATTAAGAGATTAATTACGTAACCTCCAATATTTTGTGTGTCAGATACTACTAGTCCAATGGCTGCCCAGAGGAGTCTTCTCTCGTTGGTTGTTTTGCTTTTGGTTATAAACTGGCCACATGTGGAGAGCAAAACCTTGCACAAAGAGGTCTCAGGTGTCAACGATAGAGTCGCATTGAGAGAGAAGAGATTCGCAGTGGATCCTCTGAGCGCAATCGGCCTTGCTGTGAGTGTTGCCTCAGCCATTCAAAGCGCTGTTTGTACGTTTTCAAGTGTCTGCGGTGGTGATGAAGTCACTCAAGCGCTCGAAAGGATGGAGGAAAAGCTGGATGCCATACAGAATGACGTCACAAGTATCAGGCATGATGTGGAAGAAATTTGGAATGAATCAAAACGCAAATGGTACTTTAAACATATAGATAACATCATCCAACAGAGGAAGGCGGTTATCGCCGACTTAAAGAATAAAGACTACACTCAGCGGGCTAAAGACAAGCAAACCCGATTTATCCTTGAGGTGTTTGGTACCACATCAAAAGACGAGTACGTTGAAAAGGCACTTCTCCACATTCCAAAACTAGTCATAGATGAGGGACTCGTCACCCATTATTTCGACGTCCAGATCAGAGATGGAAAATCTGTCAAAGAAGCTGCGAAACTGACATGGGCATTCATAAGGAAAATCTTTCGATACCAAGAAGATGGCTATGCCTCTATTGTCTTTGCAGCCTCCATGAAGTATAAAGATAATGAAGCATCTTACAACAGCACGATGTCTGAGGTCTGCGCTTGGTGGCCAAAGTCCACAGACCCCGAATACAAGAAGTTCTGTAAAAAGTTTGTTAAAGATACGACTGCCGAGAACCGAAGAAAGAGTCAGGAGGACTTCCTCTACGTTATAAGAGATCTGGCTCTTATTCCAGTTCAACTTGTGCAAACGGACTGCAACAAGTTTGCGGATTCCAATGCGGTGCACTACTCCGAAGGTCATCTTTATGTTTCACAACCTCAAGCCAAAAAGATCTTGATCGTGGACCCAAAGACACTGGATGTCGTCAAGGCCCTTTCGGTACCTGGATCTGAATGTGGTGGAAATTGCCATCCAATTGGAGTAAGCATTAAGGCAAAGGACAACTTGATGGCGATTGGTGCAAAGAGCAGTTTGCCTGCGGGTGAAAGCAAAGTCATGCTGTTCAAGATAAAGGGCGACCTTACAAAACCAAGTGGCATCAGCATCGAGCACTACTATACAATGCTTCAACTCTTTCCTGTTAATAGAAAGGACGCCGATGTAAGAGACGTTGCATTTTGTGGAAATCGCTTTGGATATGCCGATTACAATGGAGTCATATACAACTGGAGAATGCCTGACGAATTGTACTATGGCTGGAATGATGGTAAGCCGGTGCCCGACTTGTATGACCGCAACGATTGGTCACTCAGAAACCAATATAACGTCAAAAAAGACCACCAATACTACCTTGGATGTTCAAACAGCCGAAGAGACTGGCTGGTTGAAAAAACAAACCTGGCTACAAAAGGAGATGGAGCAGGTGCAGTACCGTCGGATTTCAGTGGGTCCGTAAGCAATATCTTGGAAGAAGGGGCGGAAAACGTGGTTCTGTATGAAAATTGGCATGATGTTGGAGATGGGCGCTCACGGATGAATAATTTGAAGGGATTAGCCATGGATAGCAAGAGAAACTTTTTCTATTCCTCTGGAAGGCATTGGGCAAATGGTGTCTGTGGAGTGTACCAACGCACTTACGATGGCAAACGCCGCTACATAAGAGAATGGAATAAAGAGAGCAAGATCGAAATGTTTGGCATGGCAGTAGATGAAAGCGGCTTCCTGTTCTCAATACAGAAACATGGCTCAAAAGGAAAATGTCTTTACAAGTTTCACCATGAGATCGACCTGGAGGATATCAACGTACCTTAAAAAGACGGCGTAAATATTTCAATCATTCAAGCTGCAAAATGCACAAGATAATGCATAGTATTAAACCAATAAAGATGTCCCAAAAAGGAACAGCCACAGTAATTTTTCTTCATTAAAGCCTTTTTCTAAAGGCTTAGAATCTCTCTCTGAGTTTTAGCATTCAAATTTGTCCAGTTTTGGTAGCTGTTAACACAGTGCAATTACCACGTTCATAATCATCATCCAAGTTTAACGACCCAGTTTACCCTTTGCTTTTATCATATTTCTCTTTGACAATCGGAAGTTCACTCTTCCCTAGAGGAGTGCCCAATACGTAATGAACAGAATAATTAGCCACAAAGATGGGTGGAAGTTTTTACAATTCAGTCACCATGTTTACCATTTCTATATCCTCGGGTGAAAACTTTCGTAGCGAAAGGGACATGTTTTAGAGGTGTCGGGATCCACCACATTTTCCTCGTAGAGCAGTTGGTACAGACTTGGAGTCACAGACTTGGCATAGAGAGCACTATTTCCATTTATACAGGTATATGAACAATGGAACAAGCCAGCGCAAACTTACAACCCGGGTTTGTATAAAGTGCATATTTTTAGCACTCTTGGTGATTCAACTCAGAGTAAAATTCAACCCAAGCCTCTGTACACAAGCCAAAGGAGCTACTTGATTTTTTCTACAAGAAAAAAAGAAAAAGCTTAACTTTGCTTTAGAAGTCTCTGTAGACAATTAACCCTTCCACTAGGTTAATATTGGTACCCTGAGATCGCTTACTGCAAAGTTGCCTATTTTGGAACGTCAACAGTTTTCAACCTTTATCCCCCTAAAATCCCTTTAATCCACAAGGAACCTCTGAAAACACCTGCGCGATATTCAAACGCCGTTCCCGTCCTCTCCAAGCTCCAAAAAGACCCTAACTTTAATTAGCAAGTTTCTAAAACCGGTTCCTCTCTTCAATACTACAAACAGAGCATTTTGAGCTACACTTAACCATGAAAGAAAAAAAGAAAAAACCAAGAGCACTGCTTTGATCACGGTTAACATCTCCAGCTGTGAAGTAATAGTATGAATAAGAAATCATTTGGTAAAAGATGGAATTTTGGTTCGGTCGTACGAAAAGCTGATTCATTTCATATTGAAACAAGTAGTAAAAAACGTTTTCGATGAGTTCCAGTGATTCATTGTACTCGTCTATTCCGTTATTTTATTCATTTAGTTAATCGTTTATCATTTTTTTCTTTGAGTTGAGAATCGAAGGTATTCATGCTGAGCTCATAAAAGTATATTTGTCTAACTGAGCATTATGATGATGAATTCGTGGGTTCCTTAAAAAGGTTTATTTTTAATACAATAAACCCTATATGAAATATTAATATTACGTAGTTCTTCATAATTTTACATAAAGCAAACAAAAGAATCACCACTTATTTAAGAGGTGGCTGTAACACAGACATCTGACGATCAAGATATATTATCTTCATTTTGTCAGTTTTGAGAGAACTGTATTGACACAGAGTAAGTGACTTTCTCGATCTACAAAACATGAAAATCCTCAACGCATTTCTAATCCTAGCTATCTTCAGAATAGCCTTTACCATTACTATCGCGGCTAAAGTTGACGCTGATTGCAAAGTTAAGACAGGTCTGGGCCAAGCCCTCACAGGGCATAGTTTCTCAAGTTTTACTGTGAAAGACTTTCAGGATTGCTACCAAGAATGTAAAGCCAATGAACCAAAATGTCGTAGTATGAATTACAATGGTGACCACAAACGCTGCGAGCTCAATAACGCAACTGAGACATCGCATCCGCAAGATTTGAAGGAAGTCCCTATGTCTGTATATTTTGAGAGCCGTCATCGAGGTAAATGAAATGAATATAAAGGAGATATGCTGGCGTTTAGGTACCTTGCACAATATAAAAACGTTACGAGCTGAAAGAAACCTTTACTTTTATGTTTAATTTAAACAATGTGAATACTTAATCCACTTGCCTGTGAAACAGTTGAATTCTATTGCAAATTGTTTAAGCGACTTCTGGAAGTTATCAGCTAGCTAAAATATATTGTATATTACGTTGGCAATCGTGTGGACACTATTTCATATCTTTCGACGACCACTTATTTTGGGAAAGATAAAACTGTGCAGAGTCGTTGTTCGTTAAGAAGATCAGAGTTTATTTATATTGCTCTGAACTGTTACACACTGGAGCAACAGCGAACTCAATTTGGTAGTAAAGCAAAATTTTATATTACAGATGATTTTTAATTTTTTCTGCTCTTCTTCTACCCTTGCTTAGTCTTGTGACGAAAAATTTACATGTACATGGGACGCACAAAAAACACTGAAATTAAATAACTGGCTTAATTCAGGATAAACGTTTGAGGCTTTCCTTTTTTTCAATTATTAGTATCTGCAGGCTCTCAACGTCATGTCGCTGGTAAAACATGTCAGGAAATCTTATCAAGAGAGGAGTCTGCAAGCGATGGATTCTATTGGCTGAATTCAAATGATACAGAGGATCCATATGTTTCCTTCTGTAACATGACAAATGGAGGCGGTAATGTTTAAAGAAGATTCAAGCGTTATAATTTAGCAGTCTGTTTAGTAAACAAATTTTCCTTCCAGGAATTCTTAAATGATTAAAATCATTCTTCGCATGTCGAATAATTGGCTTTCAAAAGAAGAAAGCCTTGGTCTGAAAGCTGCCATTAAAATTTTCACTCCCAAGATCTAATTAGTAATTCTCCTTACTATCTCCCATATAATTCTTATAATGTTAGTTCAGAGAATTTGGTATTGGATCAACTAATCCCATAATTGATACTCTTCTCTATTCTCATTTATTGATATTGATATTGTAAGGAGAAATTCTGTCTTGGTCACTTGTGGGAGTGAAAGGGTTAAGCACTTTGTGTCCTAGATTGTGGAAGATAAGTTCGCCACATACGATTGATTTTTGAAAAAGAAAAAAAGAAAAAAAAAAGAAACGAAAAGAAAAAACAGACGTTTTTATCCACTATACATAGCCTATCATGCTCCTTCACAGTAAAAAATTCAGACTGTCATTTATACGGCAATACTCGTAACACTGACTCAAAATAGTGAATACGCTCTGCTTAGACCATTTTCTTTCTTGTTTTGGGATCATACACGATTACTGCGATCACTAGGATCGAAAATGGCCAACGCTAATGGTAATACTTTCTTCGCAGATATCAGTGCATCGTATGACTTGATATTTCTGGACCGTAACACAACGAACTTCGTGGAACTGAATACCTCTTTACCAGACCTCTCCGCCTTCACAGTATGCTTTTGGTTCAGAGCCTGGGCGCGACAGTTGGTTTTTTTGTCCTATGCCACCGGCAACATGACCGATGCTATTATGATGTTTCTTTCTGAAGCCGGATTATTTCGATTCTTGGTGCTCAATAAGCAAACGTGAGTAAATAATGACTTCCATTATTTAATCAGTAAAACTATTTTCGGGGAGACACAGTATCCTTCCTCTTTGTTGGCGACTGAGTATCAGGTGGAGGGTTTAGGTTAAAAGGTTAGGGTAATGGTTAGGGTTAGGATTAGAGAAAAAGTCTTTTTCTTCATTTAAGGTCATTTTTTTCTCATATAAAACTTCAAATCTCCTCGATTTTTTCCTTACGTTGTCGGGAGTCGAAGGTTGGTTAGAAATCAAATACAACACCGAGAAATCATCACAGAGTTTAAATCTGCCCTCTCATGCATCGAAAAACTATTTCTACAGGCACAGTCATACCGGTACCTATAATGATAGAGTGTGGCATCAAATGTGTGGCAAATGGACGGACAATGATGGTTTTGTGCACCTGTTTGTAGACGGAGAGCTTCAGATACACGGTGACACAACAATTCATGGAGTCATTCCTGGTACTGGAAAATTAATTCTGGGCCAAGATCAGGATACTTTTGGAGGTGCTTTTGATAGAGAGCAGAGTTTTGTTGGTGAGATGAGCCACCTGTATATCTGGAACACTGGTTTAGAGGACAGCGTAATAAAAAGCTTGAGCATGCACTGCAAAGAGTATCCGCATCCAGGTTACATCTTGAGGTGGTCCGATTTTTCGACGGGGATAAACGGCAATATTACGAAACGTGACAATTCGAGATGTGTTACAAAGCAAGATGTTTTGCTTTAGAACGAGCCTTGAAAAGGAAAAGGTTCGTAGCCTGTGAAGGTTTTGTATTGCTTATTTCAAGTCATTATAGAGTCACAAAGAAATACATTTAGGTGGAAGAAAACCGAACATTTCCTTTAGATGCACAAACAGTGACTAAGTTTCTTTCCCGTTAAAACTAGGAAAATTTATGAGTGGAAGTATGAAGTAATTTCAATCCATTTATATTTGATTGTCAGTAAACCTTTGCACTGCCACCCTGTTATCTATAATCAAAATATATAAAAAAAACTCCGTAATCATAAACTCATAGTTTGTAAAGTTTTCATTTTTTCCGCCAAACGCGATTGAACTTAATGAAAAAGGACAGTTTACAAAAAGGATCGAAATTTTTCGTTTTGCAAGAATTCATGAAGTCCTTGCTTAATTTACCAGAAACCTTTAATTTCAAATTTGATTTACTATACCACCGCCCTAATTGCTATTGGGTATGTACTTTCCTTTTGTTTCTTACGGCTATCAATTATTTACAGCGAGTGATGCTCAATTCTGTTGTTCACAGATATGACAATTTATAAGCAAACTAACTTTTTGACTGCTCTTAACTGACACTTAGAGGAAATATTTTCTCAGTAGCGTCCTGATTTCAAATAAGGGCCTAATTCAATAAACATTTCAAAAAGGAAATCAACGAACAAAACGTAACATGACGACTTTGTGTGATTCGTGACGTCTGAAAGTATACTAAACTGTGGAGCTATGTAAATTATATGGACAAAAACTACAAGCAAGGAAGCGTGTGTATTAAAAGTTTTGCTCGGATAGAGTCAGTGCGGATGTTCAGCTTTGGTCTTTCCTATTTCATTTCATTTGCCAAAACCAAACAGAACCAGTCAAAGCCAACAAATAGTACAGAACAACTCCATTTACGAATTAGTTATTTGAATTCAGCTACAGTCATTTTAAACCTTGTAACTCGCACTCGGTTAACATGATCGAACCGAGCTGACCCAAACTCCCCTGTATGTCCATTTTTTTGTTTGCCGGACAGTTCGAGTTAGCGCGGTGTTCCACAGCACTGCCCACTCTAATAAGTCAACGCTTACATTGTTTCATGTTGGTAAGTACTTCTAAATCTTGAGTTAAATTTTTAGCTTCATTTAGATATTGTACCCATTAAAATTTAACCATCCTCGACAGAGCTTTTATCTAACAATATTCACTACATACTGTGGTTTAAGATTCCAATATAATTACAGAAGCATTTAGACTTATCTCCAAATGTGCTGAGTACTCGACTTCAAATGTCGCCATATTGAAAACTACTCAGGAACCTAGCCGCACACATGGCTTGGTTACTGAGTTACCAGATGACGGGAACTGAATGGCGAATTGAGACCTTGACGTGCGCTTCACAAAAAGCTGCAACTCTGGTTCACTAAAACATGCAAAACTTTTCATGCAAAAATTCCCTGCTGTGTAGCATAGCGCCTATCTGTTCAAAACGATCGCCAAGAGCTGAGCGAAAGACGAGTAAATCGGGGTTTTGACACAGCAACCGGTTAATCTTTCTGGCCAAGAATGAACGTAACAGCACATTAAGGCAAATTTCATTTAGTTAGGGCCGTATTCCGAAGTTGAAAACGCTCTCACTTTGAGTCACAATTGTACATATAAGACTGAGACTATATGGTTTCTAGGAGTATACTTCTCTTTTAAGAAACACTCAAGAAAAAGCTGAGGCCTCTTCCCCCCCCCTCCCCCCTCTCCCCTCCCACTACCCTTTAGTAAGCCTTAAACGGACTTGTTGGCTTGGCACGACTTGTAGTGAGCACCCTTAGCCAGGTCATGTAGAACTTCCAAGAATGTGCCTTAAGGAACGAACTGATCAGGTATAAAGTCAGAATATGAATGTGAAATTAACCCGGACTTTAAAACCTGGAATGATAAGTTGCTGGCAAACTTATTACGATTTTGTAAGTAAAGTCAATTTACAAATGATTGCGTCGCTCGCGACCTATTTACAGGTAGAGCAGCAGTGTCTTTTGGAGTTCCTACTGTTGCACCTGATCGCATCGAGCGAGGAGAAAGCCACAGGGCCTTAATATGCCTTCTGAAATCTTTGCTCTGAAAACAGTAAATAATTGGATTGGCAGCCGAGTTTAACGAAACCAGAACCACTGTCGTCGTGTGTACTACATCACCGTGAGAATTCAAACCGTAGAAATCAAGAACGTAGGCAATGAGGTTTGGAAGCCAGCATACAGCGCACACAACTGTCACGGATAACACCATTTTCGTGACACGCTTGCGTGATCTGACCACTGCAAGCTGAGGGAGGTCCACAGGCTGTGATTTTCTCACCCAAAGCTGATAAACAACTCGGCTGTACAGAACGGACATGATGGTAACCGGCAGAATACCAATCATGATGAGCCATCCCAAGCTGTAAGCATTCATGTACCAACCAGGGGGCCAGTCCTCGTAGCAGAAATCTAAACTCGCGTCGTATTTAACGAGCAGAAACAAGGGAAGATTCCAGCAGATGGAAAATAACCAACAAGCTGGGATGATAAATTTGAGTTTTTTTTTCGAAATACGACGGTTCTCGTCATGGGGATACAGCACCGCAAAGTACCTTTCAAACGCAACTCCAATTAACGATACAACCGACACCACTCCCCCTGTCCACATAAGGTTCCCACCAGTGCATAATTTGCATAAGTACTCTCCAGTGAGGCCATTCGGATGGTTAAACGTATGGAGGAATATATATTGTGGTGCTATAAAGACGGCCACCATCATGTCAGCGCAGGCAAGGTTGATAAGCAAGAAGTTCATGGCAGTTCTCATCCGTCTGTTCCGCCAGACCACCAAGCAGACCGATGAATTGCCAACGAGGTTGACTGCCACGATCAGCGAAAACGCCGTGCGAAGACTGATTTGTGCCGCCTCAGAGTATGTAAACAAAGACATGGTGTACAGAAGATTCCAAACTTGACAGATAGGAAACCGCTCAGATCTGAAAACAAAGTTTCAAGATATCAACAGATCGTATCGATTGGCACATGTTTTATCTTTTCGTACTAAGAGCATAAATTTTGAGTGCATTGTATTAAAATCAGGCATTCCAAAATATCTCAAATATGTCTTTGCTTCTCCAAAAAATTAATATGTCTTTAACCTCACCACAGTTATTGTTTGACAATGGTTAGTGACTTTTATACTATGCAAATGTTGCCGAGGTTTAAGTTTCTACGATTCAAAGCTAGTCGTGTTTAACCAAAATTGATTCCACACCAGAAAAAAGGGGCGAGATTGTTATTAAGCAGAGGAGTTCTGGATAGAAAATCACTGCCCCTCTCGTTGCATCCGTTTCATAGCCTACATAAAATGCCTTTGCTTCTATTGAGAAAAAAAAAGTTAGCGTCTTTAACTTCACCATTGTTAAAGTTTAACATTGTTTATCTTAAAATCAGGTCTTTTAAGCTATGTCAAACATGTCTTTGCTTCCCCCCAAAAGAGAGTTTGTGTCTTTAACTTCACTATTGTTATTGTTTGACATTGGTTATTGACCTACCATGCAAATGTTGCTGAGGCCTTAGTTTCTACGATTTAGAGCTCGTCGCGTTTAAGCAAAATTGATTCCAAACCAAACAAAAAGCGCGAGACTGTTCTCAAGAAAAAAAGTTCGTGGAGGAAAATCAGTGGAACTCTTGTTGCTTCCGTTTCATCATCTACATAATTCCAAGTTTGACGGAAAAAAATATAATTTGGCACGATTCATTTGTCTATCTGCGTTTACACAACACCGAAAAAACTAAATAAAACCTAAGAACTTGAAAGAAACCACCAGCCACGGAAATAATTAGATAGCTGTACTTCGAAAAGGCTTTTCATTCATTGGAGAATTTAGGCTCAGCATGACATTCATGTCAAAATGCCAAAACTCCAAAATTGAAATTATTAGCCGCGTTTACTCTATGAGGTAAGAGCTTGATTTTTTCATTACCTGAGAGATGTGGATAACGTTATTCACTTTACATCACTGCACAAATCTTTTGCAAGTAGATGTGACCTGTAAAAAAAAAAACTTAAGTCAAATCCTTTGTACAAGGTTAAAAAAAAATAACAGCCAGGTTTGGCATCGAAGACTTCTAAGTTCAAACATGAAATTGAATGACTTATATCTTTTGACGTATGGCAATTTCTTCATCCTAAAACGTCAAACTCTGACTGCCAGTCAATTGAAATATGACAATTTCCTCTTCCGAACACTATAATTGCTAATCATGGCTCTCATTATTTGAACTGGGTGCAACAAAGTAAGACGCCACAATGTTAAGCTTTAAAGCCTTAAGGACTAAGACTGTGATAAAAAAAAAAAATGAAAAAAAAAAAAAACTCGATAATTAGCCTTCTCCCTTACTTCAACAGACCCTCCTCTTTTTCCTGTTTCCATTTTTGTTTTGTTGTTTTTTATTTATTCGTTCTCTCTTTTTTTCTCTTTTTTTTTGCTTTTCGTCTTTTATTGCTTACATTTCGTTTTGCCAAAGAATACCATACAAAGTACATCTCACTCGATAATGTGCAAAGAAGTTGAGGGCGATCGAAAACACGCTAACCCCACGATAATAATTGAATATAAATGAATTCCTGAAAAAAGGGCAGCTTTTAGTAAAACGGTCTTATCTGGAACCGTTCTGGCAAGTGGAAATTTCAATCTAACGTCCAAAAATTTGCGTTCGAGAGAAAAAGCACCACTTCAATTTTGTAGGCAATGATCATATTTTCCGGTGTAATTCTGGAAATCTCTTTACAAACGGAATGGATGTTTACCTTACACTACAACTTTCCTAAAATCGCAGATCGACTGACACACACCTTTTTCAGAAAGAATTATTTGTCAAAAGGCAGGGCGAAACCAATTTAGGCCTACTTGTTTGATTAAGGCGATTCGCTATTGACGGAAAAACGGAATCAAACACCGATGTAGCTTACAAAACTTTTTAAAGACTTCATTAACTCTCCCAGAAACTTGTAAGTTCGATATTCGATCCTAGTAAGCCCTGTTGATATAAAAATACTGCATATTTGCCTTTTAGAAAGAACTAAGGAAAATACGGAGTTAGGATTGAAATGACTCTGTTGATGATGTCGACGATTAGCATCAATGAAATCATAACTTATTTTAATCGGTTACCAAAAGGGGATGATCGTGTCGAACTCTTTTTCTTCGTCTAGATTTGAATCTCACGAATTGTGGACTGCAATTTTATCGTAAACAATTGTTCAATAGCCACCGTGAATTTATTTTCTAGGTAAACTGCTTTTGAAATCGCGCATCACTGAGCAAAATGAGATCAGTTTGTTTGCGAACTTAATTAAACGTAAGTATTTCACACACTACCTTTGAATAAGCTAGTAGAGTCTTTAGCTGTTGGCATTAACTGTTGTACGCTACTTTCGGTTGATAACTTTTTGTTTGCCTGCATATGCACTATGGGTCTCAGCTCAGTGGGGAATTTTTACCTCGTAAGCATAATATCCGTAATCTCTGTGTAAACGAATATTAGATCTCTCTTTCGTGGTTGAACGAATGGTGGCTTACGCATTACACAGCGATATGAAATCTAAACCTTAATCATTACCAAAATTAAGATCATAAAGCAGCCATATTGTAATATTACCTTAAATACGGTAATCAATTGCTCAAAATTGCATTTTATCAATTGAGAATCTCTCACTGAGTCTGCTGTGAGTAAGGCGTATATTTTTCTTTTCGTTTAACAATAAGATAAGATACCCTTGATGATGGATTTTTGGCACGGTTTTCAAGCTCTTTAATTACCTTTTTTTCACCAGTTTTAAAAGTCTTTCTTGTGTTTTCGTTTTAATTCTCGACAAACACTTCTTTCCCTATGCCGGCTTCTTTCTCGTAAAAGTTTCGAAAGGCATAATTATATTACTGTATTTATCAACATCGGTGGAATATATCCAACCCTTGGTCATGTATAATAGTTCAGTTATAGAATAGGGCACAAAATTATCGTTTGTTTTTTTGATCGCTATACTGTTAACAAGCCAAATACAAAAATATTTTTTCGCGTCATCTGTTATCTTTCCACACCAAGTAAAAACCTTATCTCTCCGTCGTCTGATAAATAAATTACCATTTACACGATGAGATTCTGGGAAGTTTACCATTGTAATGATAATTCAATCAGTTTTCCTTTTAAGAGGCAAAGCTATAATGACATGGCCTCATTATCAGTTTTATCTCCTGGATTGCACAGTACTGACAAGACGAAGCTCTAAATTTCTTAATAAGAATTGATGACACAGGAAATATAAAAGATAAATAAAAAGCACTTATAAAATACAGCTGGAATTTTCCACTTTCCCACAATGGTAATTTTAACTTGTTAGCCAGTGTCTTTGTTACAAAATAATTCGACGGCCATCAACTAAGTTGGTGATGTAAATTGTCCACCAGACAGGGTTTCAAAAGCTGACATTTCGAACAAAGTATCAGTGTTTCTGTTATTTGTTTTTAATATTAAATCTCAACAAGTTAGAGTAAACTCGAACTACACTTTTTTGCCCTTCGGTCCATTAATGATTATTCATGAATTAAAAGAGACATCTTAACGAGGGGTCACTGTGTCTTTTCATGGCGACAATCTTTTCAGTTAACACGCTAAAAGGTTGAGTATAAAGCTGAAGACCTTAACATCATCAGCTTAGAATGACAACGAACACAACGTTCATTCGTCGGTTGAACTTTTAAAAATGCTTGAAAAAGATGCATCAAAATACCTTTTTGAAACGAAGCTAAAGATAGTTTTGACACACCTCGTTAGCAGTGAGCCTAAAACAAGTTTTAACACTCACCTTTAACACTTCATCGCAAACCTGCTCAGGTGATTTTTCTTTTTTCCTTGTAAAACCTTCTCCTCCGTTGCCTTCGTTTTACCGTATTGGTCAGAATTTGGTCGATACTTGCCTTGGAATAAAGTTAAGAAAAAACGAATGAATAATTGAAATAAAATATCTCATGATATCAATGAAATCACCACAACTGAGTTTGATAAGTTGTCACCATGGCATTACCTTTATGTATTCTTTTCATTTGTCCAGTTTTAAACCTGTCGGATTGTGAACCTCACTTTTTGCTCTAGAGGTTCTCCTCTGTTGCCTTCCTTTTATCACATCAGTTAGAATTTGATCGGAGCTTTGTAGCGGCGTAAATTAAGCCTGTGGGTCTACTTAACCTTTCCTTTTTTGATGAAATCTAATGTTTAGATATTAGGGACGTTAGGACTTGCCAAAATTTTAGTTATTAAAACCAGAACCGTGCGAAATGTAGGCGTGGTCAAGGAACAGCTTAAAAGAGAAAATGATGTTCTCCACCTTGCCTTCCACTATGCCGACGTGGAATAGCCATTTCACTCTAGACACAAAATTTTATTAAAAAACGAAATATGAATTCAGGTTGAAAAGATATGGATGTTTCGAATCTCCTGTTTTATCCACTGATATTAAACATATCACCTTTTTTGATTAAACGAAATTAATAACCGAACAAGTAATGTGTGGCATGGCAACAGAATACTTTTAGAGCTGAAATTGTTTTCAACAGTTTTTTTTAATTAAGGAGATATTGGAAAGCTGAAAATGACCGTGTAGATAACTGCTTTTTTCACTTGCAGTTATCACACGCTTATTCCGTTGCTTCCTGTTGAGTGAATCTGTGCGGGAACAAAAAAGAAAACTGAGCCATGCAAGTAGAGTACCACCAAGTTATCCTTAGATAAAAACAAAAAAACTTGATGCCCTATTAAGGTCCCGTAGATAAGCTATCTGCTGTTGTTAAAATTGCATCAAAAGTTATTTGTTTTCAAATATCTTTAATCACAACATTACCTTTTGAAATTAGCACCTTACTAACGGGGATATCGACCCAATGTTAAAATGGTAAAAAGGTCTTCTTTAAAAGCACAAAGTCATGTCGGTATACCCGGTCACCATGGCGTCAATGTTAATGATCCTCAATGAATAGAACGTTTTAAGCGCACAGTAAATGTATCGTGTTTAGAATTCAAAAGTCAGAAGAAATTCTAGTTTTTCATTGATATTTATGTCATAAAAGCGCATCATAGGTGAAAATTTTCAAAGCAGTTTACATTTCTACCTAATGATATTAGCAGTATATTTTCGCTCCTGCTTCCGGATAAAGCACACAGAAACAAACCTTTTGTTTCTTAAGTTTTTCGATCTCAGACTAGTCAACTTTTAGGATACTCTAATGCTTAACAGTCATGAAGTCAAAAATCCAAATGGCTTTCTTGAGCTTGGGAAATTTTTCAGTTTTCCAAAATGTTCTCAAAGATAAAACCGTTAAATTTTTCAACAGGTAAATATTACCCAAGAGCATCGAATATTTATGATAAAATGTAATGAATTTTTTATGTGTTCTAAAATCACCTCCTTGCTCTTCCTATAAATATTGTTAGTTGCCTTTTTCAGTTTTCCAAAATGTTCTCAAAAGATGAAGCTGTTAAATTTTTCAACTTGATGGTACACAATACATATGAAATTGCACCTGTCAGTTTAAGGGTGTCTTTAATGGAAAAAAAGGCCAAACAAATTGTTTTAAGAGGTTATTATTGGGAAAAACTCTGCCAAGAAACCATTGACTCGAGACTTTTGTGACATCTTTTGTTGAACAACTTGCTTTTAATACTAATGAATGACAGTGAATGATACAAGCATATGTACAGTCAAAAAATATGTAAACATTTTCAAAGTTAATGTTTTAGAAACTTTAACTTACTTTTACTTTTAAAAAGTAGTAGTATTCTCCAGTCAAGCTACTGGACGTACAGACTGTGCGACTGTTTTTAAGATAATCATTGCTGAGATGAACACAAAAAACAAGTATTAACGAAAGTAAACTGCACATTGTAGCTGAGTGAGCCACACACAAGAGGGACTGCAGGAGTCACCATTGGATCTATAATTTAGTATTCATCGTTAGCATGAGTGACAGTAAACTAACTTATTATCAAGAGCTATATCAGAAGTAAAAACTGACCAATTCTAAAGATAGTTCCTAATAAAAACTGAAAAAAAATGTTTCTGTGCTTTTACATTATAAGTTCTTTCAGATCACTGGATTGTATTCCAAATTTGTCACAGGAAATTATATAGGTAATTGACAGTTTCCCTTGCCTGGAAAACACCTTGTTTTAGCCAATCAGCAATTCATATTACTGTTTTAAAAACATGTCCAACTCTGTGAAACGGTGTAGTTTATGAGGGTCTCACTTCTGAAAGCCCTCTCCAGCCCTATCTGTGACAAATTCCTTCTCAGCATTTTTTTGTTTCATGATACTGAGATATATAATTTTGATGATTAAAGAAACAAAGAGACATTAACTGGGTCTTGCCTCAGCTACAGGACAGCTAAACTCAGCCAGAGCTTGCACTCAGATTGCTTTCACAATTGGCATCCTGCATAAATTTACATATTTAAATGAGATATGTGTCTAAAGTAACCTACTAAAATGTAAATCTAGTCTAATATATATTTATGGTGCATTTGTAACATAAAATTAACCATAAAATTAACCTTTGTTCCCTGGCTAAACTTTTCTTACCTGTTAAAAATCATCAAATCGTAATTTAAATTATGGGTGTACTTATTTCTATTCTTTTCAAATCAATTAAGGCTGTTATGTAAGAATTAATAATTGTATCAAAGTGATGTCAGCATATACATTCAAGGATAAATTTGGTTCATTGTGCCATTCACTCCCAAGACTCCTTACTGTCTGGCATACAATTCTAATGATGTTAGTTCAGAGAATTTGGTACTGGATCAACTAGTATATCAGTGCTTTTTCTCTTTATTCTCAGCATCTGTCTCCTTGACATTATAATAAATTGTAAGGAGGAATTCTGTCTTCATAACTCATGGAGGTTAAATGTTTAAGAAATAATATCAAGCACTTTGAATTTTAGCCTTGTTATTTCAAACCAAATGGTAGTAAATGATTAAAATCAGCAATAGAACCTTTTATAAGCAGAATGTACATAAATAATAAAAACAAACAAGAAATTTAATATGTAACCAATTGGGATGATACCAGTGACTATCCAGAGCCCATCCCTTTCCCTGTCTCTCCATCTCTTACTCAGTTTCTAATTCCTGTGGAGAGTATGGTGGTGGTAACTCTGACACATCATAAGATGGTGGAGGGGTAAGTGGAGTTTGGTTGATGGATTGACCTGAAAGAATAAAAATTAATCAGGAAATCTATTTTAAGCTGCAGTTTTAGATGGCTGGGTGCAATCTTGACCCTTTTTTCATTTCTTTGGTATTGTATTAACCTTTTAATTAGGGATGGTTGACCAACATCTTTGTGGACCATCAATCACTGATTTCTAATTGCATGCCTTGACAAATAACAAATAATATCTTCCCAAGGAAAAGATATTGGAAACATTGTCAGTTGTCATGGTCAATTATCTCCTTTTTTGTGGCAAAACAGTTTTACATATGCAAAAGAACCACACTGGCTAGTGATTCCTTCAGATATTTCAAAAATTTTGAAGGTGCCCTGAAGAGTTATGGCTGTCTCACACAAACTCCTTTCAACAGCTCCACCTTCTGAATGGGACTTTTTTTAGGGAAGTATGATTCTATGCAAAGACTTCTCTTTTATTTTATTGGTTTGTGCCTATACTATTCTGTAAATTATTAGGAAATGTGTCAGTGAAGGCATAATAGAGCAAGTTTTCAGGTAAGGGTTTGGAAATAGGTCAGTAATTTTGTATTGGCATGAGACGGAAGTCAAGGCTGTGTGTATCATTCAGTACCAGGTTTTATAGGGAAGGGTTTCTTCAAGTTATTTGTCAAATTAAAGGTGAATGAAGTCTTCGGATTTTTTTTTTTTTTAAGGACAATGCATTCACATCACATTCTCATCTCTAAAGTTCATAAATTTATCTATTCCTTTACTGAGCACTAAACTTATCATTTTTCTTACGTAATCTATTTACAAAGATGATGCTATTGTCACATCACTGATCATGGCAGTATGCAGAACATGTCATATATGAACTTCGTAATGGGCCTCGCTCACCACAGAGTCTCTGTAGCTCAGTAACAGAGCATTGGAGTGCAGAATTGACCTCCCTCTTGGGGACTCAGAATTTTTTTTTTGTCCCACGCTTGTGATAAGACAGAAAACATATTTCTCTATATCAAGCTCTTTCTGCTCAATTGACTATGTTTGCTCTAGTGAAACAGGGTCTACTGAAAAGTTCCACTGCAAAAGTCCTGTCAAGCAAGATTACCTGGTTGTTGACCTTGTGTAGGTTCTATCTCATCTGGTGGAATTGGAGCCCCAGGATCTCCAGGTCCTGGTAAATTGTTTAAATCTACTTCACATGTATCTGGAGCTAAACCTGTTACCATAACAACAAGCTTTGGATCATCACATGGGGGAGATAAGCCTCCATCTAAACCAGGTGGTTCTGGGGGAGGTAGCTCTTTAAAACCTGCAAAGTAATAAATATTTTCTCCAATGGAGACAAAATGCCTGTGGTTCTTGAATATACATGTACTTGAACTGGACAGAGTGGGCTCACTTATGATTAGGCTCACACAGGTTAACAGATGGGAGCTTATGCTCTAAATTCTGTCACACTTGGCCACATCAATGCATAAGGTTTTCCTCAACTTAGGGACATGGATACATTAATCAATAAAAGAGCCCCTAATAAGTCAAAAACCTAGCATTTATTGCATCAGTAAACTCATTGAAAATTTTAAGCTTATGTCAATAATGGTAACACTGGACTGAGTGGAGTCCAATTCAAGGGAAATCAAGCCAAAATTTTTCGAGTAAATTTTGGTTACCATCAAACTTGGAAAAAAAGGAAGTGTTCTTAATAATGTGTCCCTTATTTAATCTTGGCTTAATAAACTCAGCTAAGTTGAAAAGAGAACTTGAACAGTCGTGTAATTTATTCCTAGTTTTAAAGGGATGATATCAGAATTTGATATCATTTTCACTAAATCAATTCATTGAGTACCAGCTATAGTTAATCAATTTAGATTAAAGCTTTAGAAGCGACACTTAACTACCACAAAAAAAATATTGCCTACTATAATCAGCTTATACGTTATAATTAAAACGGAAGTTTAAAATATGTTTAAATTTGTAAAGAGGCTTACTTCGCTCTTGTTTCTTCCTATCAAAAGTGGTGAGGATAATGTCTAATAAATATTCTTGTCCCTTGCACTTCTTCTGAATAGCAAAACACAACTGGTCAAAAGCAGTGGGACCTTTATCGCCCAGAATGTCCAAGAATTTTGCTCGTTTCTTGGTTGGAGTTCTCTCTGCTTCAATTTCATCGCAGTCCGCTCGATCAAATACTCGCTTAGACCTCAGATAGTCCAAAGTTTTCTCATATTGCAATTTGTCAACAAGCAGCTCCCTCAGTTCTATCAAAACTTCATTTTTTAAGGACCAGTACACTTCAGACTCTAAAGCGGAAGTCATAACGTTGAACGCCATGTTGGAATGTTGAGAAAGCATTCGGAATCAAGGTATACACGACATACTTATAGCTTTCTGATGATATCCGCAGCGTGATCTTACCGAAGACTCATAAGTAAAGATGGCGGAAATGAAGGCGGAATGCGCCAAGTATTAGTGACTGTGAGACTTGAGTTGATTTTCTGGGAACTTTGAATAATGGGCTTACCAAATCTAACCGCAGAGGAGGAATACCTTCTTAGAAAGTTCGCTTTGTTGAAGAAAAGGGTATGACATCTAGCTCCAGTCCCATATATTTAAAGAGATTCTCATTGATTTGAAATTAAAGGATCTCAGTCTGAGGGCGAAGGTGCTTTATTTCATTCCAGAAAAAGGCACTGCAAAAGTCTAAAGAAAAAGTCGAAAATCCCAGCAGTATCAAGCCGGGTACGAAGCGTGGTAAGAGATTCAACATAAAGCTTTGATACTGTGTGTGATCAGGAAGTTAAATGACTTAGGTCGAGTTTAATTTTGAGACAACCTCATAATCTGAATCTTTTAGGGGTCTATCGCCAGTCTTTCGAAAGCCCCAGTAACTGAACAGGTCCATAGTCATATTTTTGAATCAAAATTTAAAGAATTAAGAAGCAGGTTCTGGCGCTTTAACCAGTTAATTTTGTTTCTTTAGCTAAAAGTTTTATTGTATGATTTTCAAGACTTCTGAAACCCTATCTAGATCTTAAATGAAAACAAAACAGCTTTGCAGGCCTGTAAAGTTAACGGAACCTTTTATGGAATGGGCCCCAGGTGTCCTAGGTCTCAATATGTAAGGTCCAGGTTTTTTAACCAGGTTTTTTAACGGAACCTTTTATGGAATGGGCCCCAGGTGTCCTAGGTCTCAATATGTAAGGTCCAGGTTTTTCATTACCAGGTGTTTATTAGTTGTGGTAGCCTCTGGTGTTAATTATCAGGGAGGCCTATTTATACGTGTATACAATTATTATTATAGTTTTCAAATTAATGTCTCTCTTGGTGCAAAATGTAACCTCTATCGATTTATTTTAAGTGTGTGAGGTTAAAGTTTATCCCCCAAATTGTCAAATAAAAATAGTTTTGGAAATTTTTTCATTCCAGATGCTCCAGCAGAAATTAGCCATGATCCACAGGATGCAAAAGAGATTGCCAAGAAGCTGATTGCCTCAGGGGTATGTTAAATGTACTTTACATCTGTTTCACCTCTAACTGGAAGGCCATGAGGGGGAAAGCTGTCAAAGACTAGCAGTAATTGAAACTTCATCATCAGTACAATTAATTAGTCTGAATCCTACATCATAGGACAAATGATCGAACCTTTATTTATCTATAGAAACCATGATTAACAACAGCATTTTCTATAAAATTTTGTTTACCTTAATCCTTTCTCTGGAATATAAATAACAATACAAATTTGTGATTCCTTAGTACCCTCAACCACTCTATGAATTCTAGGTTTATTTCCACCTGCCATCAGTCTGATAATTTTTTGAATACTGTTCACAAGTTGCCAGTAATTGGAATTCTCCTCTTAATCAAGGAAGTGAAGATTAAAAAAGATCCTGTCCATAGGGAGTTCAAAAGGGCTAAAGTAGGAGAAAGAAGACAGAAGGTAAGATAAATTTTAAAGATCATTTTAAACTAACATTATAAACAATAGGGAGCAGGGATAGCACAGTGGTGAAAGTGTTTGCCTCCCACCAATGTGGCCTGGGTTTGATTCCTTGAGTTGGCTTTACATGTAGGATTTTCTCTGGTTTTCTTCCCTCCACAAACACAATACTCCAAATTCTAGTTCAATCTGGAAACAATGGACGAGAAGAGGCACTTAGTGAAATCTCCATTGTTAAATTCCCATTTTTTAAAAACATCTATTATTGACTTGTAGAGTACATTTCAAACTGTTTATTACTAGGTTTTACCCTTTTAAAGTGTTGGTGTTGAATGACGCACTCACCTGAAGGCCTAGGTATTACAAGTTAGGTTAACTATGTACAGTGTATGAGAATACCACGAGGCAAGTGTAAACTTGTGTTAACATACAGTATGTTTTGCTAATTGTTCATTTTGATTTTTTGATCAATATAGGATTTCTTACAGCAACCAGCATCCAACAGGAATGAGCAGCAGGTAAATATTGCTCAAGAGTATCGAATATTTATGATGAAATGTATTTTATCTTTTATGTGTTCCAAAATCACCTTGTTGCTCTCCCTTCAAATGTTTTTAGTTACCTTTAGTCCATGTTAGGGGTTTAAACCTTGACGAAAAGGTCCACAAATTTTACAGTCTTCAAACAGGTCATCTCTCAAGAGTGAACTTTAAAAATTGGTTGAACTGTTGTGGTTCTGAGTACTGTGGAATTTTTCGCAACGAAGCTATCTTTGGCATAAATGTCAATCATTTCATTAATTTTTATCTTTAGTGACTAGATGACTAGCTGATTTGATGAAATGAATTAGACCTTAACTTTTCACTTTTACCATGTAAGAGATGTATATTATGTAATACATGATCCATGTTCTGTTTTGCTATAGGCACGTGCTGAAGCAATAAGAAATTTATATCACGAAAGGTAAGAATTTGAGGCAATTATAACTGTATAAGTGGCATATACTCCATCTTTTTTAGGTCCTTTGAAACTTTCTATTTAGGTTTTTCTGGGCAATTTTTATTGTACACTGCTCTTTCAGAACTATTTATGCAAATGGTTGCTCAGCTTTAACCCTTTAACGCCCAATATTTCATTTATCTAGTATTTCTCATTACTGTCTACCATACAATTTGTGATGTTAGTTTGGAGAATTTGGAATTGGATCAACCATCCATCCCCTAATTGATATTTTTCTTTATTTTTATTACTTATCTGCTTTATGTTATACTGATAATGTAAGGAGAGATTCTCTCTTGGTCATTAGTAGGACTTAAAGGGTTAAGTACTCTGTGAGTACCTGTAGCAATGTTGTCATTGAAATGTTTGTTATATTTTTGTTTTTTTCTTTTTTGGTTTTGATTAGCTTTATACCTTCTTCTACCTCACAGAACAAGCGCTTCTCAGGAGGTATATGTTTGACTTTAACTTCTCTTTATGAATGTTTGTTTTGTTTATCTTTGTGCCTGCCTTCTTTGGTTGTCTGTTTGTCTGAAGGTTGATTAGTCTGTCACTCTACCTGCCATCTGACAATGTGATACTACATATACTGTATACTCACATGGCTGTTTTCGTGTTTGTCTTCTTGTCTAATGATGCATGTCTATTTGTATTCTGTTAGCCAATTTGATCAACAATCCTTTTGAAACTTGGTTATCAGTTAAGTATCTTGCAGCTTGGTTAGTCTAAGTGTTCTGCAAATTTTCTTTATTGAAAAATCTTGTTTACCAAGGATACTATTCATTATATACTTGTGTATAATAAAGTATTGCAATCCCTTTTCTTGAATCATTTTCAATTTAGGACAAGGGTCAGGTAGAAGAAGTTGGTCAGATGATCAATCAAGAAAGGTAAAAACAGGCTGATGGCTTAAAATATCATGCCATCAAGGACTGGCTTTGTTTCTGTATCAAAATTGGTCAATTTTTTTTAAAGGTGTACATGTAGAAAGTTTGAGACAAGGTTCATTTTTATCTTGTTCTGTGATGATACGCAATAAAATTTGAGATCTTAAAGTGCATCCATATAATTATGTATATAATTATAAGACTGTCCTCACCACAAGGTGCTGGAATTTAAAATCAACAATTTCTGAGGTACCCAGGAGTATATTATTACTTAACAGCAGTAGACAACTACTGTGGCACAGGAAAGCCATTTTAGATGTAGCTTTTTTTACAATTGGTTTATTGTTATTTTGCTATCACAGTCACACTTTGCATGTTGACTGTTTGTATTGCATCCCACAGGGAAACACAATCTATGTCAATGGATATGGATTAACAGAAAAAATCCTCCAGGAAGAGTTCACTAAATTTGGTGAGGTTACATGTAACTCCTAAACCCCTAAGAGTTACTTACATCTAATTTCTTCTTGCATCATCACCCCTGAATCACACATTTTGGTCATGAGAATAATGCCAATGATCATCAACTTAAGAGACCCTTGACTGTCAAACAGATTTAAACTTAATATGTAAAGTTACATTTGAAGCTCTCCCCCTCTTCCAGCTTGATCCAAGGGAAAAAATAGGAAAAACTTAGCTACAGAAACTTATTTGCTGATTTTTAATATTTTATGTTTGGTGAGCTAAGCTGGAAACTACACTAAAAGGGACCACTCAATGAGTCATATTCCAAGTTCATGATGGTATATGAGTTTTCAATTCCCCATGTTTGGGTCATGTCACTTCCATCATGTGTAATTCATGCAAATTGGAACCACTTATTTATTCTAGAACATGTAGGACAATGACAGGTATGCAAACCTAAAACAACACTATTTACAAACAACACCAGTGCCACTGCTACCACTGACATGGTTATGTTATGCCATATTTCCTCCTTCCATTGGACAAACTGGTAAATCTTCGTAACTTGCAATGTTTTCAACCTTTCTGATTCTTCATCCACTTAACTTTGCTTCCACTACCCAACCAAGCACACAAAGTGTTGATGTTGTTGGCCAGCCAAGCTATTGTACTGCTTATTTAACACCAATATGCTTACAAGAGTTTATTATAATTACAACTGAAGGAAACTAATTGTGCCAAAGCCAGACAGGAAAACCCTTAAAAACTAGGAGGTGGTGAAAATGGGGAACATGTACCCCCAACCAACCAAGGCAGTGGTGCTACCCTTGGGGTTTTAGAGTATGCTTTGAATAACATGATGTACACAAGTAGATAACAGTTACTGAAGGAAGTATGCAAGTACAGATCTAAGTAAAACCTGATGTAAACATGACAATATTTCAGGAAAAATAAAAAACTAAATAAATAAATTTAAATGAAAACAAAACTGGCAAAATATTAGCTTATGCTAATTATAATTGTCACAAATTACATTTTTAGATGAGGGCCCAGGTAGTGGCATATAATTTCCTGGTGCAGAAATGAACATTGTGTTGGCTAGATCCCCTTCTTAGCCAATTGATATTACATGATTCTGAAATTTTTGTGCTACTCACTCTAACATGTAAGTGGCAAATTGGCTTTGCCCAAGATTGAACAGCAGCTTTTATAGAGTTGTGGTAAACGAGTATATAAGTGCCATTAATTCTTGCAAAATGAACCCAACTTGTTTTTCAATCAACTGTTAGCAGGAACATAACCCTTTTTTTTCGTTTTAGTAATTCTTTCTATTTCTCTTTTCAGGTAAGGTTCAACATGTTAACTTTGAAAGAGAAAAGAGGTACAATTGTGTACTTATCTGTCACATCAGTCATTTTGAGTAAAAAAAAGATCAGTTTTAATTTGATTTCCTTGATTTCATCTAACACAACTGATCTCGATTATGACAACTGTTTTTCAAAGCATTTTCCGTCATATTTCTGCCTCCTCTTTATCCTTTAACACCTGTAACTTGGCTAAGGGACTGGTCATTACTTATTGCCTGTAGAGGGGATCGGAGGATTTTGGTTGTTGCACAATAAATTTTACCTGACCCCCATCACACAAAGTGCTATTAGTGTTCTAATGATCCCCACTCATTGGCAGTTGTAATTTTCATGATTTCCCCTCCCATGGCAGCTGAGGCTATGTGCAAATACCAATGTTAAAAATCTATGCTGGTGGTACAAAGTTAAAGCCTATCACTTTTAAAAAGGACTTTTACCATTGTTATTTCAATTCTATCTTGAAGTTCTCATTTGATGTTACTCTGAAAAGTTGTCTCTAATGGTTTTTTCTTCTATCTTCATAGCCAAGGTTTTGTTACACTAGACTCCTGTGAAGCAGCTGAAAAAGCAGTTGATGAGGTATGCAGAGGAGAGAAAAGCACATTACTGTCGCTAGTGACCTTGACCCTTTCAATTCCAAGATCTCATTAGTAGTTTTCTTTACTGTCTTCCTATTATGTTAGTGCAGACAATTTGGTATTGAATCAGCTATTAATCCCCTAATTTATGTTTTATTATTGTAGTAGATATTTTTCTTCATTCTCATAACTTGTCTTGTTTTTGAGAGAGAGAAATCCAATTATGTGTGTATCTAAGTGATTTTAATTTCACTGACTGCTGGGAAGCCTAACATGATTTTAAACAAGGTGACAAAGCCAGAGAAACGAGTGGATATTTACTTTTGACAAAACTAACCTTTTCACTCTACACGGCGGCCTTCAAAACTTGCAAAATTAGCCGGTAACATGGGAAAGTTGATTTTCAAGGTCTCCCTTTTTTTTCAGATGAATGGTATGATGGTGTCTGGTGTGCATATCAAAGTAGCTTTTTCGAGGAGGCAACCCAACATGGGAGACACACAAGGATATCGAAGACCTGGTCTGGGAAGCAGAGGTTAGATTTGTCACAATTAACTAAGGTTCTTTTTTTAAAAAGACGTTAATTGTTTCATTTTGTGGCAATCCAATGAGTCTATATTTTGATCAAAGGGGGTAAGCTTCTAAAGAAACTGTGGTGCTGCATCGGTAGGAGAGTATAGCAGGTAATTTAGTGTTAACAACTGAGTTGAAAACGTAAATTGGCCTCAGTTAAGAAATAGCTGACGGCGTTTCGAGCGTTCTCCGTTCATCAGAGCGATTGAAAGAATTGTGGGTTGTGTGTGGGTTTATATGCGGAAAATGGAGCTACGCTATTGGTGGGAATAATTGGCGACGAGCAAACAAGAATAAATTAGTTGAACGAGAAGCGCTCGTTGACACCGTGGGGATTAAAAGTGCCGATTTGGAAGGAAAATTAGATGTAAGGAAAGGCCGCAAACTTTCCTTACATCTAGGCTGTTCAGAAAGCTGCAAAACACTAGAACAAAAATTTATCTTCCAAATCGGCACCTGGTTCATATGCGTTAGGCGATTTGCGTAAGTTGCGTGAGACCTAATGGTCAGATCAGAAATGTGTCGAAAGCGTCCTGTGATTTCGATGGTTCCTTTTTTATATTTTGCAGATTCAAGAGGGCACAGTTCAGGTTTACAGTCGCGAGAAGCTAGAGAAATTGTTTCATACGACGACCTTTAGTGTTAAATTACATCAATAGTGATATTCGATAACGAATAGCTGCTGTACCTATTCCGAGTGGCAGTTCATAATTTTTCAACCATGATAAGTATATGAAACCGTTAAAAGGGCTGATGCAAATATTTCGACTTAGTCGTTTGGGTCTATTATCCACTTTGGCTTATTTTCTAGCGAACAGAATTTTACCTACAACCTTTGAAATAATAGTTCACTGAAAAGCATTAGCTCTTCAGATTTGATATAGACAGCGTGAGCCTTTTTTTCATATCATCGTCTTGAACGCCCCGGTGGTTCCAAACAGTACCTAAGCGGTTAAGCCTTTTTCACTATCGAGCTCTCTGTAGGGCATCGGAGCGCGAGGTCTGACCTTTCAACTGCTCTAGGGTACACAGTCTTTTTCCGCGTCCCAAGCTCGTAACAGAGCAAATACAATTCTCTTAAGAGGTTCAAAAGTTTGCGCACCAGATAGAGAATTAGACTGTAACATGTATTATAGGTTATCAAGATGTCTGTAAAGAACCTTTAAATTATATATTTAATAAAAGCTTTAACGGACAAGTAACTGAAATTAGTGTGGATGTTAATATCACCACGAAGACTCTCCTGTAACTGCCTACATCTCTGAATAACTTTGAATGGCCTCCCTGGGCGTTCTATTCACCGACTGGAGTTTTCCCAATTAGTGTAAGGGAAAGGTTTTGAGAAAATTTCTTTAGGCGAGTGAAATTTTTTTCAAGTCTTTCTCTGTGTCATTTCATGGTGATTGTGGGTTCTTAGAAAATCCATACTTTGTATGTTCTCTTAACTCTCTACACCCTAACATCAGTATGATCATTCTCCAAACTGTTCTCTATACATTTCCTAAGGTGCTGACAAGGAGAATTTCTTCAACAATCAAGAGTCTCTTTAGTTGTTTATCATTTCCTTTATTCTCGAGACCTTCATGTTTGATTCAAGGGTAAAATTGTGAGGAGAAATTAGATGCTAGTCACTCTTAGGGGTCAAAGGGTTTAAGTTAAAAACAACCCTCTCTTGGACTCTCAAGATACCAAGAAATGGACGAACACTCGATTGCAAAAAAAATTAATTTGCTAAAGTCACACCTTTAATCAACTAAAAAGGCCATATCGACATTCTAGACTGAAAACAGACCAGATAGAAAACATTCTTTTAGTACCACGTTAAGACACCACGACAGTGCTCTATATACAGCTTTGTTAATAATGTGGCCGACAATATAATTATAAAAGCACATCCTCCTTGCATGGCGTTATTACACTTCGTTCTTTGTGGGAATGGGGTTTACAATGATACTTTCAATACACTCGAACACGGTGTGAATATCTTGATCGGCGTTGATGTGCTGCGCAGACTCCTCGTAATACTCCGCAATCTCCTCGATGTAAGCCTGGTACTGAGCTATTCGTGAGTTGACCGCTGATTCCACGTCTTTCGGACTCTAATAGGAGGTAAGAACACAATTTACTACATGGCTGGCTCCAATGTCGGGCAAGATAAAGAAAACCATCTGTTCGGATTGGCTTGCCGAGAGACCTTATAGTGACTTATCTTGCTTTCGAAGAATTCTCTCCGCGGTCAAGATGGCTGTAAAATTGCAAAGTTTTTCTTACCGAGGACTGATACGATGCCAAAACGTACAAAAACAATCTGGTCAATAGCCAGTAAACGGCCAGTATCGAGCTGTTGGCGATTGGCTAATTATACCTGCATTGAGGGACCGGATCCCCTGCGACCCCTCTCCCTAGATCCGTCACTGTAAAATTCGAAGCACCGGTTACTCTTGTGATAATGACGATTAGTACAGCAATAACATATGCTGAAAACTTACTGTATGCAACCTCTGCTTTACTTCGTTTGTGCGAGGTGGATTATAAATTAAGTGATACCTGAAGAGGAAAAGAGACATCCCATTAGACTTGACTTGCCTTGCCTAAACAAAAACGAAACGGCACCGAACAACACTATAAAAGGATCAAACAGAAATATATACGATGAAATTTATTAAATAATAATAAAATAATAAACATTAGGACAAACAGGAGACAAACTTTGGAACGTTGTTACGGAATAACACCCACCTTTCACCGGTGACTGGATCTACACTGCGCAGAGTCAATCTTTCAAGAATGGTGTCAGTTGGAACGTCCATAAAAATCACCCTAAAATATCAAAAAGGGCGCTCTGAGAAATAGCGCGAAGCTAATAATTCGGAAATGTTCAAGTATTGCTCAATTTCGCCTTATGATTAATGTAAAAACTTAGGCAACCTGGACTCTCGAACAACCATTGCACAGATATAACCAGTCGTGACTATACACTAGCGTTTTTCAGCGCTGCAAGCTGTATTCTTGTTTAAACTTTGCGTTCTCATTAAAACCTTTTGATGTTTTTTTTCCCCGAATGGCTGCTGTGATCACTTTGGTTGGGTTTTATGACACTTAATCTAAACGTGCAATCGAATGGAGCCATTACATTCTGTCTTATCTAATCCTCCCGACCCTTCCAACTTGCCCTAATCCGCCTTATCCAACATATCCGATCAGTTCTCCCAAGCCACTCAATATGGTCGCAACAAGGGAACATACAGTTTCCGTCATGTTTGTTATTTTCATTACCTATTTGCTTCATAGCCAGCCCTGGCCAGTGACTCTGCCTGTTCTCTTGTCTTAGGAAAGCCATGAATGACCCAGCCTTTGGTAACAGCGTCCAACTGGGCCAGGCGAGACTTGAGTAGTTGTAGAACCAAATCATCGGGTACTGTTCGGAAATCACAAAAAAAAACAAAAAAAAAACAAAACAAAAGTATGAACATATCTATAGGACATTACTTCGCCGTACATGGTGACGAAATTTATCTGAAAGCGTTGATTACGAGGAAAGGGAAGAAATACTCATACTGGTCGTTTCGCCGAAAAAAAATTGAAAAAAAAACAGGAGGATCCACCTAGCTCGTGTTCAAACTTTGCACTCTCTTTTTTGCTTGTAACTTCACAAATTGCTAGTTCCATGTTGGAGATCACTTTGCTGGAAACAACCTTTATATGCTTGTCTGAGTGACATCATTATTAATAGTTTTGCACCTACCCAACATGTGCCGATCAATATACGGCCTCACCGCTTCACCAAGTTTAGAATCATCTACCAACGATTGTTTGATCAGCTCTGTGCAAGAAACTAACAGAGAAATAACATCTATGGTTATGCCGCTCTATCGAGCAAACTAAACTCAGTAACCTGAATATGTTGGGTAAATGGAAATCGAAATGTTCTCATCTAATTTCATCGCAAAAGTGCTTCTAAATGCATCAAAATTCTTTTTTGCTCGTGTTTGAGTCCGCGAAAAAGGGGTAGAAAACAACCATGCAACGCTGTGTTAACTACAACCTGGCCCAGGATTACGAAATATTCACTCAGGGTTCCTCTTTTCCTGCAGATACATCTCAAGCCAAGGGCAGTTCGAAAAGCGAGTTATTTGTTAGATAGAATTTTCTGTTTTTCACCTTAGTTCAAAATATAAATAAAATTTTAATCGTTTGTCTTACGATACAGTCATAACAAATTGTAAATCGCACCGTTTCGACAACTATGCTGCTGGTTTCAAAGAGAAGTATTATTGTTTGTCTCACAATGTGGTCACTGCGGATGTGGATTGCAACGTTTCGACTGCATACTGCTAGTCTCCTTCAAGCGATGAGGTCGATTGAGTACGCGTCACCTGTAAACCGTTGTGCTCAGCTGTGACACAACTGATTGAATCATATTGGGCGTTCAGTGTTCTCTTACCATTCACAAAGCCATATTTACTGGCCAACAGTTCCGCCTGGACACTCTTGCCACATCCTGTTGGGCCCAGGAGAATCAATCGCGGGGTATGAGGGGCATTATTTCGATGATTCATCTTTAGATAGGACAGCACTGAAAGAACACAATAGCCAAGGCTGTTGAGAAATCTAGATAAATGTAACTCCTTGCAGCAGTAGATGTTCATTGAAAGGTTGAGCAGGCAAGCCATAGCAAATGGATGGTCAAACAGACTCTGAATACTTATTTTGTGTACAAGGTATAATGTAAATAAAGTGCATACACAAAAAATGCATTGCAACAGAAAGGAAGTAAACTAAACATTACTTCAGATCTCTCAATAATAAGATAGTCAGTGTACATCCATCCCTTACTCCTAAACAACAACTACTCAAAGGTGAAAATGTTACATGTGCTTGCTGTAATCCGCGTTATCTCACAGCTTTTGTTGATAAATGATTGTACATCCATCCCTCACTCCTAAACAACAACTGCTCAAAGGTGAAAATGTTACATGTGCTTGCTGTAATCTGCCTTATCTCACAACTTTCGTTAATAAGTGATTGTAAAACAAAATTAAGAACATTGATTAAATTACTCCTCTGCTTCAGCTACATCTACCACTAGAAGTCGAAAATAAAACTTAAATAATGTGTACCTTGTGAAAAGACATCTGCTTTTGGCTGATCAACGTTTATGGACTTATGAATCTTTTCGAAGCACATCAAGATTCCATCAATATGCCTACAAAGAGCAAGACGATGAGAAATAGGGAGTTCCTTTGACGACAATCAATGACCAATCAGATCAAATGTAGCCACGGCAATGAGCCAATGAAAACTCAAGGCAAATACAGCATGCATGCAACTGGCATCATACATGGAAAAATGCGAGGGACTAAGACACAGTTGGTTGTAATGAGACATCTGATTGGCTAAGAAGGAGGAGCGATTTTGTAGACCATTTATAAAGCAAAGTAAAGCAATCCCAGATTTAACTCTCAAGACTCAGTCCAAATTGGATTTACCACAAATTTGGAATTTTTCTGTTGACTTACACATACCACATGAGCACTTGCTTTTAAGAGGTAATTACCTGTGGTACTCCATCAGTCTCTGAATCATGACTTTCTCAGAGGATTTAGAGTCTGGTACGAGACGCTGCACAACCGCTAGGTCACTGGGAGGGTCAAATGTTGAATGATACACATCTGTTGAGAGAAAATATTTTTTAAAAAAACAAATAAAATCTCATAATGTATCTAAGATTTCTAAAAACAAAGCCAAAATAAAAACAGAATAGGAAAACCTTTTTTAAAAAAGGTTTTTGCAATTGTTCAGCCCATGCTCCTCTTACATGTAGGCAATCATGTCCTATTTACAAGTTGTTTCAAAGATAATTTAAAAATCTGTAAGACACAGTGCTCAGATGATAAAAGACTTTTTGACACTATGTTACTTCCAGCCCTACTGTTAAATATTTGTCTCTTTGTTTTGACTACATACTTCATGACTTCAAGCCAAATGTTTTTCTGTCCAGCCCTCCTACTCAATCAATGAGTACATATTAACCTCTTCACTCAAAAGGGGAGATAAACCAGAAAAGGCTCCATGCAATATCAATATGTGGCACAGGCAAAGAAAAGGCAATAGATGTATGTCAGGCAGTAAGAAAATTGACGTTGTGTTTATGAAAGTGAAATGGTTTGTAGACAGTATATTTGGAATAGCTGTAAGTACTTACCACCAGTCTCTGGATCAATTCTCTTCCCCATCACTCTTTCTATCAGGACTGTGTCTGGAGCCTCCAGAAGAACTATTAAACAAAAATCATTAAATCAGTAATTAACAGACATTACTTATATTACAGAAAAATTATCTTGCTGTTTCATAACTTATTGTATCACAGTTCTATCAACTTTTATTAGTTTCCTTATTTGTTTTCCTTCCATTTGGTGACTGATGCTTGTTGATCTGTTGACATTGGCTGATTTATAAAAATCAGTACCATTTACATGGAATTAAAAGCATGCATATGCACAATAAAAAAAGCCATCTTTCTTTATAAAAGGCACAAACAGCACCAGCTTAAAAGCATATCATTGGCAGTAGACAGTATTCACCAAAATGTCTTGGGTTGATTCCCTCTGCTTGAAGTGCTTGGGCCTACAAGTACAAGAGAGACTTTTTTGCTAAGAAAATCTTGTTTGAAATAAACATATTGTTTCTTTAAGAATTTATTTTAAAAACCTTTTAGTGACAGTCATGTGACAATTAACATTGACAGGGAGGAAAACAAATGTATGCTTACTACATGTAGATATGGTTAAATGTTATTATTAATCTCTCAGTCACTCTGATGTGCTATTATAATTAATTATCTAAATCAATCTATGTAACAGAGCATAATTAAACCATTTAACATCAAACCTGCTCTCTTGTCTGTGGAAAGGCTTCTAGCAACCAGCCCTGAGATACATGTAAAAATGAAATAGACTTTAGTTTATTCATCCTTTTGATCCTTTCAGTACTGCCAAGATCTCATTAGTTATCATCCTTACTGTCTGCTATACAATTCTTATGATGTGAGTTTGGAGAATTTGGTATTGGACCAGCTGATAATCCCCTAATAATTAGGGGATTATCAGCTGGTCCAATTGTTGGTGTTTTCTTTTTTGCTTTTGAGATTTAGCAAAAACACAACGGTAATAATTTTTCCTCTCCTGCTGAATACTTGTGGACAAAAAGTAAGAGAAAAATAAAATATATTTTTAAGACAAATATGATGACTAGGAAGTATAAAACAAAAACATGGTGACCATGATTAAAACTGTTATTCAATGATTCAGCCAAAAGTGACTTTACCTTACTGATGCAGTCTTCCTTCTGTAGTCTTTCTTTGATGAGACTGACCCAAATATGAGTAGGTACCGTCTAAAATAAAAAGGTGATAAACATTATATTCTGACCTCTGATCTGAAGAAGCACTAAGTATATCATTTCTACTAGCCCTGAATGGACTTCAAACTCCTGTACATAAACAATTTTCATTTTGAAGTTCTTTTGATTACCATTATTGACTTGATTACCATTAACAACTGATAATTCTGAAAAAAATTACATTCCCATCCCCAGTTACTTAATCCTCTTTGTGTAACCGAGTTAACAGACAACAATAAAAAAAAGACAATCTATTAAAAGTTTCAATTTAGAGGCTTGGAGCATCAATCTCATCTCCTTTAAAGTTCACAAAAAAATTTAATGTTTACCAATTGTTCTAAATCTATAATTTTGATAAAATGATTTAATTTCCTCTAAATATTAGGACAGTAGAAAAATAATTCATGACATTTAAAAGCAGAAAATTTGCATTCAAAGACTAGAGATTTGCTTTGTGTTAAATCACTTTGTTGTAACAAAGAAAGTCTGTACTGAAGCCCAATGGCCCACCCTACCAAAGTTTATTCCAGTTTCCTTGGTATGAAGTGACTTGGAGTATTATTCCCCCCCACTGGATGGGATGCTAGTGCAACATTAGGTTACCCCCCCAGCATCAGGCTTCCCTAACAATTGGCTGGTACCATTTCATACTCTAGGGTGGAGAGAGACAATGTGACAATTCTACAGTACCCATTTTATACTCCTAGCTGGAGAGAGGCACTGTGAGAGTAAAAGTGTCTAGCCCAAGAACACAACACATTGACCTGGCCTGTACTCAAACCCAGACCTCCCAGCCCAGATTCCAGTGCACTGACCATTAGTCCACTGTGTCTGACAAGTTATCCACAACTAATCAGAGCTCATAGATCTCCTAAACCTTCCATTTTGAAAGAAGTGAATCATTACAAACTAGATTAAATAAAAAGTAACACTAACAATACCTCTTTTGCTGATATGTACTCCTGAACCTTAAAACAAGGGAGACAAATCATATTAGTCATTTTAAAAATCTACATGGTTAAGACTAATTTAAGAAATTTCCAATGTTTTAAAATTTTTAGTCAATCCCACATAACACTGTTCAGAGTAAATCATTTGTTCTTTGTGAGAATTCAATAAAGTAAATATTTCATATACAACCCTGAGCTGGAAGCCAGGTGGATGCGAAATTGGTTACAATTCAATTACCTTCTTTGCTGATTTTGAATCTGATTCTGCCAGGAGATTATCAAGTGTGATATGGACACAGTCAAAATGTTTTGCTGCCATCACAGACTAAACAGGAAAAAAGCTAATAAATTAACCAATTACATTAACATACTTTTTCATTGACTGTTGTGACACTAAAACCAAATGAAAGGCTAAAAGTAATCACAAAAACCAGTAACATTTTAAGCATTACAAGGAGCCAGTGAGATCCCAAAATTAACTAATCCAACCTATTTCAAACGTGGAAAAAGGTGTATGAACAAGTCTAAATTGTTTTGAATTTTGCATCTGATTGTTTCACCCTTGATTCCCATAGGTGATTAACAATTAACTTCTCCCCATAATATCTGAACATTTTCTTGCAAAAAGTGACAAAAAACTTGTCAGGTCAAAGTTTTTATCTTGATCTAACTCCAAATTCTTGTAACTAATTTACAAGGAAATGTCTAGCAGCTAGAGGGAAGAATTAACAATAAAGGGTTGAGAGGCACAAGTCTTCAGGACCAACCACAGAACCAGAAAAACCTGAGCCAATGCAATTCTTGATTGCTTTTGACATTTGACTGAAAACTTCCCCTATATCTGATTGATTAAAATTTATTTTTTGGTGACTCACTCCCTATGGGAGTCATCATCATCTCCCCTTCCTCATCTCCTCCATGACTGTAAAATGACTCTCCTCTATGGGACACTTAAAGGCTAGTTTCTACAGATAGATACTTCTTTATTTCACCAGAGATCAACAGTTTGATTATAAAGAATAGATGTAATAAAAAGTGTGTAGGTCTCAGGGTTAATTACCATTTTCTCAAAGGAGGCCTTTCCACATACTAGCGCGGGGTTATCATAACCTTTCAAACATTGCAAACCCAGTAGAAATCAAATATAAATATGAACTTACCATTGTTCTCTTTCCTGCTGCTGGAGGTCCATGAATAATGATCTGTGGAACTATATGATCATGAAACAATAATCTCGAGTGTAAAAGTGATACAATATTTGATTCAAGTAACATTAAGCAGAAAAACCTTTTTATTTCCTCTTAATATGCTGTTCCATCCATTTTTCCTCCCCCATGAGAAGTCAGTGGAAATCTTAGGAAGCTATTGGGTTTCAAATGCTTTTAGCATCTTTAATGGCAAGCTATTGGGTCATGAGCTTTAAGTCAAAGAAAAAAATCAGTGGGGGCAACACAAATTTTTGTATGATAGTCCTCTCTTTAGACTAGAGAGCAAGTTCTAACCTTCACTTTCTTGTTCCAGAAGACCTATCATATAGGTCAGTGGGTCTGCAGGCTGTTCTATTATCAGTTTTGTCAGAAGGGACTAAAATACAAAACAAAATTAACTTCAATGTATTCATTTTTCATTAATTCCTCATTGCATAACCTGATGGAAAATATGTTGTATACTATTACCCTTTTACTTCCAAGATCTCAATAGTAATTCTCCTTACTGTTTGCCATACAATTCTCATGATGTTTTTTCAGAGAATTTTGTATTGGATCAACTTATAATTTTCTATTACCAGTAATTCTTTCTTTATTCCCATCACTTGTCAGTGCTTGGCATGTTGCATAGATATTGTAAAGAGAAATTCAGTCTTGGTCACTCACGGATTAAGACATCTGGGCAAGCTTCTCATGCTCAAAGATGTTATGTAACTTAACAGTAATAACATGGTATTGCCCAGTTGGCAGAAACTCTGACTTAGTACATGAGTGTGTAGCTGCAAAGTTGCAGGTCAGGGTATTTCACACATATACTAAGGTCTCAACAAACCAGCCCAACCTTATGTGCACTTCCTATTTCAAGGAAAATGACAGAAGCAATTAAGTCTCACTAGCAATTACCACTGATATACGGGTTTGTCTCATGACACACCAATTGTAAACAAGCTGATGATACCGCATCATTGCAGCTACTGGGGAGACTTGGTGCATGAAAACTGTTAAGGCTGCGTTGAGCAAATGAATTTGAGCTTGATTTTCAAAATTTCGCACTGTTTCAATGTTAAAATTGTCATTGTGAATGATGAAGGGAGGTCAAAACGTAAACATTAGTGAATATACAGAACCAAATTATGCCTACTTTAAAATCTTAGGCATAACTTTGAAATGACTTTCATTTGGAACACACCCTGGCCTAGAGGCCCATCAAGAGTTCAGCCCTTAATACGTGAAACAGAAGATCTACTGCTCTTTTCAATAATATCTCAGTTACTTAGGGATTTCAGCGACCAGATTAACAGAAATTGGTCTCAGGATACTGATCCGGGCTAATGTTCAGTTAAACTCTGAGGCATTATTTGCCGATAAAAATAATATGAGAATTTGAATCTTCGACGCAGTCACGAACTGTTACCAGTCTCTCACCTCATAAATCTGAAAAATACCATGTTTTTCTGCATAATTTGAGAATTCAGGTGGAATTAACAATGGTTTCTTCGTTGCATCCATCTTGAATTTTCCCTCTCAGTTGCTACGATAAACAGGACGAGCCTGCAGTTCCTTACTCCAGCAGCACGGATTTGGCGTCCATAGCAACTGTGCGGATATATTCATAACTCGCGTTACAACAGATGATCGGTAAATGGAAGGTCATCGAAAATCATAAGATAATTCCGTGAAATCTTTTCTTATAGAGAGGTTATAATCTGTTCAAAAGGTATGTAATTGTTTTCTTAAAAGTAATGAACAAAACGTTTTTGAAAACCGTTATTATTTCGACGAAAGTAGATCGCACTTTTACTTCGCGTATTTCCGCGCGACCTGATATCGGGTTTACAAGCAGAGTATGTTAAAATCTGAGATACGGACTACAGAAGAGGTCTGTCGATTTTAAGGCTGTCTTTCTATATTTTAAGATTCAGTTTGTTTAGGCTTAGTTGTGAATAATGTGGAAAAAAAAGACGGGAAAACTAAGGAATAATTTTGTGGAGATCATATTTCATGTTGGCTGTCGCACATTCATTTTGCTCTGTAAACAAATATTCTTTTGTAATCAAAATCAACTGTAATCTGGTATGCAGTTAGAAAGAAACAAATATACATATTTTTTTTTAATTCTTACCTGTAAAACGCTCTGAGGTTGAGCGAGTAAACTTAGAATCTAATTCCAAAAACGTTTTGTGAGGTCGTGAGATGACCTGTGTAAACAATGTTACCCCGATCTTGAGCAAACAATGGGTTTCAATTTTCGAAATCGTGTGAAATTACGCCCCGCTGATCTCCCCTACATTCCGTACTCTTGGTAGTTTTAGGGCTAAAAATTCAAGATGAGCAAGGACTATGTTACGCTGGGTGTTCAACGAGAATCTCTGATAAATAATCCTCTTCTACAAAAGGTAACAACCACTTTACATGTATTGCCTCTTTTTTTTTCCTACAATCGACAAGAGTTATCAGGGGTCATTTGAGGGGGAGGTGGTGTACAGCAGCTTGCAAGTGATAAAATGGTTGAAATACTAGTGCAAGCTTCAAATGGACAATACCCAAACAAAACGTCTCAATTTTTTTACTCAGACATGCTCATTATTTCCCTTAGGATGTTCAAAGAGGGTGGGGGGGGGGGGGGGTGGATGGGGTAGATGCAATTCAGATCTTAGCCTGAAGTGTGTTTCTTGGGAATTTCCTGTAATGCAAATTGTGTCATTTTTCCTGGACACTTGGGCCATATTTCTATGTGATCATCTGCATCATCCCAATCATTTCTGTTTTCTAGACAACTGAGACAATACCAGCAATCATATGGAAAGCAGCCTAAAGCATAATCTCTGTTCAGTGTAGAAATTTCCCTTTGTCATGTTTTTTCTTCCATTTATTGTGTCTGGTTTCCTGGTGATCACTGCATTACCAACCTGCATTATCATGGAGAAACCAGAGCTTTTTTTGTCAAAAGGTGGAGTGGTGTTGTGAGGATTTCATTATATCATGAGTATACCTAATGTAAATCTTTTGCCATTATTTCATAAATCACAATTTCTTTCAAGTCTATTTATACAAGCAATATAATACTTTCTAGTCTGAACTTGGAAGACCACTGCGGCGTTGCTTTACCCTTCCCCCTGATGGGTTTACTTATGGAAAGCCAAATGAAGGAAAGGACAGCGGTACCGCTGATGGTAAGTACATTTACACTCCACTACTGAGCTCTAGCTTGTTTACAGCTGTCCCCTACCCTCCAAAGAAAAATTGGGAGGGTAGGGGCGAGGCTGCACAGAGGTCATTAAGCTCAAAATTTACCATAATATTTTACTCTCAAAGGTTACACTTTATTAGTTATATAATCATAGTTGCATATTCAGTGGTTACACTACAAGTGCATTTTTTTCTCTTTTAGCACTTGTATGGAGGTCTGCCCCACTGGCTCCCCTCTATCTTAAGGAGAAAAAAGCTCCAAGAGATTTTATTGGATTAAATAAAGGTGCAGTTCAAGCCGGCCTTACAACAGCTCATGAACATTTTCAGTACCGTGCCACACATGACATGAGGAGGAAAGACTCTGGCAATGAAAAGACATCATTGAAAGTTAAAAGAATCCCACCTACAATGGTCTTTGGTATTCCTACAAAGTATGTTTAACTTATTGAAATAAGGCCATGTCTCAAAATTTAACAAAACATAGTCAGATAATTTTTGGTTATGTTTTAAAATTGGAAAGCGATAAAAACTTGTGTTTCTTAGATCACTTTTTTCTGTTATTCAACCACTCACTATAATCCAAAAATGTAAACCTGAAATTATGGAAATGGTTTGTTATGTAGGTTGTTTATAATTATGAAATAGCTCACAAAATGAGTAACCACCTCACATCAGTAGTTTTTTCTTGTTATTAATAAAATTCGAATTGTCTCTATGTAGGCCTTCCACTCCAGTTTATGATCTTCTGGGACATAAATATCAGGACCGCTGGATAGAAGAAAGACGGAAAGCTGAGGGAGCAGCCAGAGCAAGGCAAGAGCAGAAGGTATTATGCACAAATGAACAGTTTTCTGTGTTTTTGTTTCAAAATTGTACCTTAATTCTTTAAATGTACTTCCAACTCCTATTCTGAAGCATATAGTAAACAGCTCATAAATTTAGGTTCTAAGTATAAACTTAACGTTATGCCATCAAGTCGACCAATTTTTTGTTGTTTTTGTTGTTTTTGTCTCTAGAGACACGTTGATAAAACCATCTATGAGACAAGGACTTCACTGCTTAGAAAATACCAACCCCCTGTGGATCCATCTCCACTATGGCAAATGAAGAAGTTTGAAAAGGTAATTAAGTTTGTAATATATAGTTTACTGTGACACTAGTACATACACTGCATATTATGAGAGTTTATAGATGAAAACTCTCGACAATGAATGATATGGCAACTCAGAAGCCTAGAAAAAAATCAGTCTACAAGCAAGCCCTCCTAATAATCACTACTGGACATACATTTCTCTTCCTAAAGAAAGATTTGAAATGAATCTGAAAGAGGTGCGGCATTTTCAGTGCTACATATGGACCCCTTTCAGATCTGTTGTCAGCATATATTTCTCAAGGTTTCAGACTTTCCCACAGGCAAACAGAGTTTTTACCCTTTTTCAGAAACAAATTTCAAGGACTTTTCCAGGACTCCAATTGATTTTTTTAGGACTCTAAATTTCACCTTAAAGCCTTTCATTCCCTAGATTTCAAAATCAATTCTCCTTATATACATTGTAAATTTATACATTACTAAGAATGTAAATTCTGAAAACTTTACTGCTCAAGATCAGCAAATTTCCAGTACTTTCCAGGACCTCCAGTCTTTTTCTAGGACTTTCCAGTGCAAGAGAAATGTCAAATAAAATCCCAGAACTTTCCAGGTTTTTCAGGACCTGTACAAACCCTAGCAAAGGAACACACATGCTGGAGTGCTAAAATTGAGTACCTACTCACTGAAAAGCTTGCAAGGAACATTTAACCCCTAAGAGTGACTAACATCTAATTTCTCCTTACAACATCACTACTAAATCAAACATTAAGGTCATGAGAATAAAGCAGATCACCAACTAAAGAAGCTCTTGATTGTTGAACAAATTCTCCTCATCAGAACCCTACGAAATGTCTAGAAAGTAGTATGGAGAATATGCATACTGATGTTAGGGAGTACAGGGTTAAGGGACCTTTTACAATAAGTCAGTTAATTTGTTTTGTTACTTTCTCCTGAGTCAATAAACAATTGAAATTGTCTCCACAGATCCCAGCTTATCTCAGCACTTTTAGATCAGATCAAGCTAAAGATTCTGCTTTCAAACACCATGCAACAGATAGCACCTCACGACAGGGAGTTTTTGGTCATGGAATATATGAACCTGCTAAGAGCTAATTACCAAAACAACAATTTTCATCACGTTTAACCTTTAAAAAAAGAGTGGACAAGACATTTTTAAAAATATTTTAAGTTATGATTCTAAAGATGACTTAACCCAAGAGTGAAAATCAACTTTTTTTTTCTCCATCAAGAATCTCCTAGAAGTCTTTTGAGCATTATTGTTTTATGATCACTCAAAGTTTTGTGCCTGTAAGGACTTGGAAAAAAAAGCAACCTGGAATCAAAGAGCTCTTTTCAGATATAAAATGGTAATGGCACATACTGAAAAAAGTGCAATTGAATTTTATTTGTACCCTTTGATTCTTAATCGATAATCTCAATAAGTAACAGAGTTACACAAAGTCTGTTGCTGCTCAACATTGTTCACTGAAAAACAATTATTTTTCCTCTTGCAACTGTTGTTTACAAATAAAAACAATTGATGCACATCTTGCCTTTAATAAATGTTTCGTAAATACTATCCACAAGAATAAAAAAAATTGAGAGAATGAATAGATTTCCATGTATCAGGCTCTCATGAGTAGACAGCTCTACAAGTCAGTTACGTAGTTGTAAAAAAAAAATGGAACAAGAGCATGTTTTATCCAGTCGATAAGATTGCAACTGCATGCTTTATATAAGTACCATTACGTTCAACTATCACTGCTAGAATTTTGCTTTCTTATAAGATGGTTCTTGTGAAGTCTCTCCCTCGTCTAACACTTTCTCCTGTTTCAAAGGTGATTTTTTGAAGTATGAAAATAAAGTTCCTTTAATAGGCTTTTCTTGTTTTTGTGTCCTTAAAAAGAAAAAAGAAATACCTTAAATTTTACAGCAGCAACAACAAACATTTCATCAAAAGCCAGTTACCAGCAGTCTATTGCTACCAGTTTAGCTTACATGCAGGCTCCCATGTTGGGGTTTTGCCTCACCACTCCTTTTTCTGGGCACAGTCACCTGCATTACACCATCAACAGCTGCTTATGAAAAAAGTTATTGAACACCCTGCTGCAATCTTGCTCAATTGCAGAAGGGACACTTTTGTTATTACTCCCAAAAGCTTGAGTGAAATGTGAACTTTATCTATTGTAAAAATCACTCACATAACAAGATTCCAGCCTCTTCTACTTCCCCTTCCCAAATAATTTTGAAAACAAGTGCTGCTTTTTTTAATGTTTCAAGGATTCTTCCCAACACTGGAGAGGGAGAGAAGTACTGTTGACTACAAAGTCACTTGCTCAGACAAAGGGCTAATGCTCAAAACATCAGCTTTGTTACTCTTAACAGTGGCCAAATTGTGTTATCAATTCAGTTGATAATTATACTAAATTACCTAGTTTTTGGAATGTGTTCATTTTAAAGTATTTTGTCCTAAGTGTTCCAGTTTTGTTGAGGATTGAAACAAAAAGAAATAAAAGAAAGTTCTTGGTAAAACTTTTGTAAAAAATATAAATCACTGAATATGTAATGGTGTTACTTACAAGTCAATTGGCTTGATGCAGTCTGGTGATTTATTCCTAGAATTATTCACAACTGTAGAGACTGGATGCCACTCCAAACAATCTTTGGGTTTTACAAGGTTTAGAGCCTACCATAGAACACAAAGTAAATTCTGTTAAAACTAGATAGGGCTTACTGATTGCAAGAGTACATTTAAATTTCTCAATATAATTTTCAATGGTACATAATTATTTGGCACCTGTGAATTACCTTTTGCCACGGAACTTCTCCAAAGTCTAACCAGCGGCCAATCTCTTCTTCCCCTTCTAGAATAGCCTTCAAACAAGAAGAGAAAAATATCAAGTAGGGAGATTATCAGTTGATCCAATACTGAATTCTCCTAACTAAACTCCAAAGAATTGTATGGTTGATAGCAATGAGAATCACTAAATAAAATGAGATCTTGGTGGTGAAAGGGTTAAGATGCACTGATTGTACTATGGACACAGGCCTTGCCTCCATAATATAGCTGTGAAATATATGTGTATTCCAGTAAGGTAGTAAACACTGTAATCGTGATACACAATTTTAGAATTAAATTCATAGTAACAACTGTCAAATAGAAATTCCAACTTTAAGAGATTAAGTCATTTAACAAGCTGATATCAAAAATGTACTAGTTAGTGATTCAGAGGGCCTACACCCAACCACAAGACCACTGACTGCCTTTGAAAATCTAAGTACAACTGATTTTGTAAAAAAGCAAGAATAAAAACTTGTGACTTTCTTTTAGTTGTAAATTAAAACATATTTTCTTTATTGAAAAACTTGGATGAATTTGCTTCATTTTGAGATAAAAGGATATATACTAAACATTACTCACTGGCATTCTGTTGTGCAGCCATCTTAGAGATGGAGATGAATCCACTGTGATGATAGTATAAGAAAAGAGTTCTTCATCTTCATTACCACTTCCCTAGCAACAAAATTAAAAGAATTCTGACTTGCATTTCTACTTTCAATTCCCCCTCTTTAACGTTGTTCATATTATCCCAGATAAAGTTTCAGGCTAGTTAACCCCTTAAAGCCTTGGAGAGACCAGCATCAAATTTTTCCTTACATATATAAATACTGCTAAATCATTCATTGGGATCATGAGAATCACAAAAATGATCACCAACCTAAGAAGCTTGGATTGTTAAACAAATTCTCCTTGAAAGCACCAAAGGAAACGTAAAGAGAAGTATAGAGAATATAGATACTGATGTTAGGGTGTAAAGGGAAAGACAATAATTTTTCCCTTACCATCACACTGCTGAGAATGTTATAGAACTTTTAATATCTAGCAGTGACTAGAAATTAATTTCTATACAGCCGATGAATCACATACATTTGGTGGCTTCCAACAATCAAACAAGCCTGCCATGGTTAAGAGACGCTTCTCTCCAAACTGTGCGTCTTCTTCTGCTTTGACTGTTATGGAGTCCTCTGGTTCCTTTTTAATGTGAAAATCTTTCACATCTGTCTCCTTTTCATTATTGTTTTCTCCTTCAATCTCTGTCATTGTTTTGTATTGTACTTCTATCTTTGTGTCTTTCTTGAGGTAGATGTAGTATGGCTGTTTCTTTCCTCCCTTCAATGTCTCCCACTCAAAGAATCTGTTGATGAAAAAAATTTTACTTTTAAAGCACTACATATTAGTCTGAATTTATTTTATGAAACACTTTTCTAATTTGAGTCCAAAATTATCAGAACAGTATTATTTATTAGGTAACAAGTAAGCCATAGCTGTGTCTTAACAACAGTCTTATTTCCTGATACTTTCTGATCACATTATATGGTATAGCTCCTGGAAGATAGGGCACATGGGTATAATTGGACATGTCAATCACATCCGTAAGAAATTTGGGGCAGCAGCTAGGTCTGAATAAAATATAGTCAGTAATCTGGTAAACACTTTTTTAACCCTTTCACCCCTAATAGTGATTGGCATCTAATTTCTCCTCACAATATCACCCCTGAATCACACAACAAGGTCACAAGAAAGAAGGAAACGATCACAAACTAAAGTAGCTCTTGATTTTTCAATAAATTATCCTTGTCAGGACCTTAGGATATGTATGGAGAACAGTAAGGAGAATATGCACATTGATGTAATGTTGTAAAGGGTTAAAAACAAGAAAAAGAAAGAAAAGATGGAGTAACCACTCCACTTTGGTTCAGTTACTTACCCTTCAGCTAAAACAACGCATCTGTTACCCTTCTCTAGAGGAGATTTGAAAGATCTTTTGTCCAACAAAGTATCACTACGAGCATTGCTCATATTGTAGGTGAACTCTTTGGGATCTCCACGGTGCCATGATGGAATTAAACCCCATCTCATGGGTTGAAGAACCCTTTCACAAGGCTCTTCTGATGCTAAACTGTTAAAATGTTGACTTGACAGTAACACTGGACTAAAAAATAAGAAGGCATTCATTCAGTTTATCAATGAGATAGATCTGCAACTACATATAACTGAGGATAACCATTAGCTTAAAATTAAAATTATAGGTGTTGAGTGATCTTGACTTGCATCCTCTCCAGGAGGGAGAAACATTACTTTTGGTTGCTTCATAGTACAGCACCAGGATAGGCAATGGCCAGATAGGCAATGGCCAGATAGGCCATGGGGCTGGACTACAGACTTAACTTAAATCAGTTGGTGTTACATCACAAATCCTATGATCTGATAGGCTAAGCTGCTCAATATCCAATTTATGATAGTGAGTTGAGTGAATTACGGTCAAGTCACCAATGGTTCAACTTGCCAACGCCAAGAAGTAAAATTGAGGAGGAACATCGGCGAGTAAGTCTTCAATCCAGTACAACTTATTAGAAGTTAAACATATAGAAAAGTAAAAGATATTTAGTACAAAAACAATTGTTTTTCTTCATTAAAAGGATGTCAAGGCAAATAAAGCAAGGTGAATATTGCCAATGACCAAAAAAGACACAAACAAGTTCTTGGGAAAAATAAAATAAAAAAAAAATCAAAATCAAAATCAAAAGAATTGTTTTTTACTAAAGATCCTGTCTAGAAAGCCAACTTTTCTGAAAAAAATCTGACCGATTGACATGATGAGTCTTTACAGTGTTGTTGTCACACAATAACTCCTTTGTGTCTGAAGCTTTTATTGTCATTGGCAATGTTTACCTTGCTTTATTCGCTCTGAGATCCTTATAAACTTTGTTGGAAGAAAAAAAATTGTTTTTGTACTAAAGATCTTTTACTTTTCTATATGTTTAACTTATAATAAGTTGTACTGGATTGAGGACCAACTTGCCAACATTTCTACTCAATTTTACACGTCAGCGAGTTGATGTTGGCAAGTTGAACTGTTGGCGACTTGACTAGATACCAGTTGAGTGAGTAGCATATCAGTCAGCAGTTGTAGAGAAAAAAAAAACAAGGAAAACATGAGTCTGTCTCATTGTTCAGTTTTTGACAAATGGTAGATTTAAACTACACTGATTAGATTACTTGAGTAAGTATACCATCAATCTACATAATGCTGATCTCTTTTGCAAGAACTTTAATTGTTCATTGAAGAAGGAAGCAGATGTCCTGCAGAGTAACCAGGTATGTTTACCAGCCGCCAGTTCTCATACTTAAAGCCCACTGTCTGACTACAAGAGAATTTACTTAACTCTAAAAGTCAGTTTAGCACTGTGCTTAATTTCATTAAAAACTGGTGATAGATGTTTGTATTACGTGCATTTTGTGTGGGTGGAAGGGTGCAATGGCCAAGGTAAAAATGTGTCATAGAATTAGTTAAATGACCTCAAAGGATCGGGAAGATACGTTTTAAGTATAATACAGTACTTCAAAAACACAGATTAACCAAAGCAACAAAGTCGATGGGCTTAGTTATGTTGTATCCTTGAAGCTTCCTTTCTTGTTTCGTCAGAGCTTAACAGAGCTCATTCAACAACAGACATTCCTTGCATTTTTAGAATGTATCTTTTTCCAAACCCATTTAATCATCATAAACAAAAAACAAACTAATTTAGTATGTCATAAAAACTTACGTGAAGGATTGCGGACTAATATTGTGGGAAGGATAGTATTTTCCTCTATTAAAGCTACCATCTCTCCAAGCCGGTTCCTGGATCTGACCATTCTTTCCTTTGAATGTGCATGCCTTCGGGAATTCATCAGGAGCAAGGGTACTGAATGACAAAAGAAAATAGAATCTTAATCACCTGTTTGTTCGGAAATAACTTCACTTCCACTAATCATCTATTTTTAGTACTGACAAATTTACATACGTACCAAGCCGTTCTCCCACACATTTTGAGCAAAATCACCTCAAAATGTGCCAAATAATGGATTAAATAGTTTCCTACTATTCAAGGGATGAATGTAACTGCTTCTAAGAGTTAGCCTTTGCTCTCCTTTTCATTAAATTTTGGCGCGTTTTATGCCCGTAGGGTCAGCGGTCTACCACGAAATGCTTCCTTAAGCTTTTTTTTTCGATTTCCTTTCGTTATGCTCCAAAAGTGCTCAGTAAACCCAATCACTGAAAAGTAAATTTCTCATGGTAGCTCAAAAATACCAGGCTGTTGTTAGATTCTATAGCCAACTTGATCGAGAAATACCGCGAAAATAGCAGAATATTGTGTAAGACGGTCTTGTCACGTGTGAAACTAGCCACCCAAGAGCCTGTTCGAGCTACGGATGAACTTCTTTGGTTGTTATCCGTACTTTGGTATCCGAGACTTTTCAACGATTCTTTTCTACTTTTGAACAATTTTTGTAGAACACATAGCTTTTTAAATAATTTTATATATACGTATCATTGATAGGAGCTCATTACTTGCATTGGTGACCGTTTCTAGGCCGTTGTTCAGTCTCCAAGTGCCTGTTTAGTTGTTTACTTTAAGCTTTGCCGAAAGCTATGGCCGGTCATGGTTGAGTTCCACAACTTTGTTGAAGACTGTTGCAAATCTCCAGGTATTACTTTGCATCCATCGATAAAGAATGAGTCAGGGAGGAGTCATAATGGTAAGAGAATCATAACAGTAATGAGCATTTGGAGAATTTTCCCATGTATTTCATGTGATGCAAATAGTTGATGCATTATCTTGCAGTACGATGGAGGCCGAGGAAGACGAATTAGTAAGGCAGAAGACTATAACGCCAGTATGAAAAGGTCTGGTTCCGAAACGCTTCTTAAAACGGATCTTGAACAGTCTAAAGAGGCAATCAAAGCTGAAATTCGCAAGCAGCTTAAGTTAAAAGAGGGAGCGGAAAATTTAAAAAAGGTTGCCACTGACAGGAAGACTATCGCCCAATGCAATACAATTTTAAAAGATACTACAGCTAAACTTCAAGATTTGCACGACGATCTTCAAGACCTCAACGCTCGAGTCTCTGAAGACATGCCAGGTGAGTAAATAAGTTGTTGGTATAGATAGCAGATACAATATTACTGAATGCATGGCATTCCGTGACAAGTTGGACCTATTAACAAGCTAAATCATTTTGATCCTTCGCGAAATCGTTTCCTTTGCAACGGTAAACTCAAGCATCATTCGTCGCATTGCTTTCGAATTTCAATTATCGTGGGATTTGATTGTAAGCAGCTCAGAAAAAATCGTTTATTTGGTAGTACTTTAGATAGTTACTTCTAATTACTGGTATATTTGTGGCGAGATAAACTCTCGCTGAACAACATATGAGAAGTACGCGCTCGACCAATTACTATATTTTTAGGCCAACATATGTCAGTTGGAATGCAACGTTTTTGTACATGGTTGCACTTGTTGCTTAAAATACAGTATAATATGTTCCATTCGACTTTCCACAGCGAAAACATTTCGCTTCAGAGCCAGAAACTTGCTATATTTTGATGAGTGCATTTTCGTCACAAGGAATGGTTGAAATTTTTGAGCAAAGTGTGTACAATGAAATCCCTTGATGCGTGGCGGAAACAAACCTCGATTTTGATAACTCAACGAAAAAGCTTACTTAGCCGTAACTTTGGATTTCAAAACTTAATAGTAACCTTTATCCAACATAATATATTATAATATCATCTCGGGAGTGCGCCGGATGGTGCGTATCACAACGTACACTTAAACATCGTTAAAGTATTTAAATGGTCACCCTGTGGGATTGTTAATTTTTTATGTACATGTCGCCGTAAACCCTTGGAAAAAGTTACGGGTTTTAAGAGCGTTATTCTTTGATAACCGCTAGACTATGACGCTTGGACTCGTTGTTTTCGCCACCGTCAAGTGGCTTTAAATATTTGGGTCTTTTCGGTTGCGTTTGTGACAACAACCAAGGATTGTTTACATTTGATCGAAGGAAAATCCTTTGTTTGCTTTTTCCTTCTTGCGATGAGCTTTTCTTATCGTATTCTTTATCCTACTGTGCAAATCGGGAACTGTCTGGCTGGTTTTTTTTCCTTCAGCTGCATTTGTTTATTGTTCAAATCCTTGATGAATTTTATCTAGAGTGCTTGAAAGAAATTACCTGTTTCCGCAAGGGTTATTACGAGTAAAACAACCACTTGGTAACAATAGTTGACAGATATCCTGTGATTTTTAGATCAAAGAGCTGGTATTGTGTTTCTCGACATTTTTGATTCAGTTTTAAAATTGCAAGTCTATCTATCTTTGATTGGTTACTTTCTTGGTACAATATTTGTTACTCTCCAAGAGTTTGACATTTTTAGACATAATAAATGTACTGGCATGAGTTTTAAGTTACAGTCTCTGTCAATTAGATTGGAGATTCTGATTTCCTTGAACATATTTTGAAGTTCTTGCCAGGATTTCCTTCATCTCACTTCTGTGTGATTGAGAAATTAATTCAAGTGATATTTGCAACTCATTTCAACAAAATGTTTGGATTGTCCAACATGATAACCTTAGTTTATGTAAAATACACCAAATTAACAAAATTTACCTGTTTTGTCTGTTGGATAACATTTCTCTTATCATCTTTTCATACTCTTATCTGCCATGGCCCATTGACTTAAAAGCCCTAGATTATTAACAAAATCCCTCAAGGGAATTTTGATTTTCTATGTTGTTTTCTCCAATTCATTAAAAGAGGATTGTACTTGTACTTGTATACCATTTCAAGTCCAGCAATGATCTTGAAATTAAATGAAATTACTTATATTTTGACCTGTGAATGATATACAAATAAATAAATGATCCATGCTGATGAGCTGCAATTAAAGAATTACAGAAAAGAAGTAAAAAAATCTAGGCTTTTGTGATGGAATTATCTTGTCTAGTGGCAATACTTTGTTGATAACAGAAGCCAGTTGTTGTTAAGAGTGATACCAAATTTCCTATCAAGGACTATGAAATTTGTACATTCTTTTTATAAAGTTTTATTGAGTTGGACTTACATATATTTACATATATTGTCTTCTTTGAACAGTTTATACATACTCAATTTGTTGATGTATAAATTCTCAAGAGACTTATGCTCCAGAAACTAAATAATTTTTTTCTCCACTATGAGAAATTAGATGCAAAACTACCTTTCACTGTTGTTTTGACAGTTGCTGCTCTGATTATTGCAAAACTGAAACAGTTGCATGCACTGAGAAACTGAACCTGAGCACCAGCTTTACCTATCAGAACAAAAGTAATTATGGGAACCAAAACATAGTAGGAAAATGTGTATTTACATTCTAAACTGGAGAGTTTTCTTCTGGTGATGGATTCACTAGTGGTAAATTTTTTTTTTGGCAGAAAAAAATATTTTTGGGCATCTGTAGCTGTACCTTTCTCTGACTCTCTAATGTTAGATGGTACACACCCTTTGTTCCAAGATCCAATGCAAGATCAAATGCAATTCTGTAATGCAAGTTTTAATCACAGTAGCCATGTTTATACCAAAGCTTTCTCTTGCACTCTGAAAGCAGCTAAATCAGCAAAATCAATTTATTGAAGGAAGTTGCCCTCTCATGATATGACTGTTTCTTTGCTATGACTTTTTCTACAGTGGACAATGAAGATGTCCTCTCTCCTGACAAGACAGATGGTGTGTCAAATGAACCAGCTATAAATGGCAAAATTGATTCATTAAAAAAGCAAATTGCTGTGGAGATGAAAGTAAAGCAAGGTGCAGAGAATATGTTAGCAATGTACAATGCTAGTGGATCAAAGAAGAAAGACACCAAACTTATTGCAGAAGCTCAACAAATGCTGGAAGACTCAAGGACAAAGATAGAAATTATTCGAATGGCATTACTACGGGAGCAACAGCAAGGACTGATAGGAAAGGAGGATGGAGTAGTGTCAGGTGGCGCAGGTGGTAAAGAGAATTCTGCACCAGGATTAGGACTCTCTCCTTTGGAATTTAGAATAGAAGATGTTCGTCATCATATTGAAATTGAATCTAGAGTAATTCATGGTGCAAAAAACATGATTAAGTTTTTACAAAAGTCTGGTCGTGATAGGAAAGGTTTAGAGGAGGTAAGTAGTTTTTATTCTAAAGAAAGTAAAAATGTATGATGTTAGTAGGACAAAAGTTGACAAATTTTGTGCCTTGTTTGAAAAGTAGTGCATTCCCAGAGTCATTTCTAAGACTACAGGGTAAAACAGCTTACAACAACTCTCAACTGCAGTAGCATCAAGAAGTCCTATCAATTTTCCTACTGGTTACCATGCAGGATTTGATAAACTTCATCAGTTTCAATTTCAACACAGGGCTTCTATCTCCAAGAATATTAGAAGGAGAGATGTGTCTCGATTTAACTGACTGGAAACTTTCCCTGCCTTTCCCATTTGTTGATTGCAGTCAACCAATGTTTGTCTGACAATTCCTTATATATCAAATACCTTTGATCATAAGACTTCAGTATCTGATAATTAATTCTTACAGTAATGTTAAAAAGACAGTTAACTGTGATGATTATTTAACTTGGGCTTTCTGGAAAAACTTAATTTGCTTCTTTGCTAAGCTTGGAAAGGAGAGTCACACTGTAGAGTTTATTGGCTCAATCTATTGAAAGCTATTCAAGAAATCTTGCAATTGCATTACAATCCTCAAAGGGGATGATGACCACATGATAACTTCAGATGTAGGTCATATGGTGTGTATTTAGTTGTGAATGTTAAACAAGTTTCACTGGGGACTCTAGGATTTCCTAAAGGGGAGGAAAACCTCATTCATCCTCTTGATCTTTATACCGATTCTCCCTGCTTTCTCAATGTGTCCTCTTCTAGCTGGCGAAGGGGTTAGTTAGAAAAAAGTAAATAACATTTTACTTTTGTTTGTTTTTTACCTAGGTTGAGAGGAGGTTTCATGAATCAAGTCAAAAACTAGACTTACTTCAGTGTTCACTTGCGAGACTTATGGGAGAACTATCTCCTGAACAAGCAGCTGTAGGTATTTATATAGATAAAGACTATATAACAACACCTCCATCTTACGCTGACCGCAAGGCTGTTGGCTTGGGAAAGCAACAATACACAGCAATAACTAAACCAGCAGCGCTGACTGGAGAATTATACGTAAGTATGCTAAGCCACAGTTTTATTGAAAGAGTAGAATTCAGTTTGACCATTACTGAGTGTGTGACATGCAAATATGGGTAATGAAAATTAAGGCCCTTGAAGAGGTGTTTATTCCTATGAAATGTGGGGCAAAGGCAAAATTTTGATTTCTGGTAAGTGTTGGATCCATAGTGGGTCAAACATTCTACATGCAGCCTTGAGCCACAGGGAACTTATGGTGTAATAGACTCTGTACTTGGTTTCCTGCTTTGTGGCTTGAAATTTTAATTATGTACTTTAGACCAATGATTAGTGAGTCATATAAGAGTATTACATGGAACTATTTGAAAAGTACATTATTTTGTATTTTATGGAATGCAAGTATTTTTGCTTATTAATTTTGTATTTTGTAGTAACTTCTGAACATTGCATTCATATATTACGCACTACTTAGAGGTGTTGGTGAGTGATCATCTTTATATTTTTCTCCTATCTGCTACAAAAGACATTTTCAAAGAGCTACAACTTGACTCTTCTTTCTCCAGGTCCACATAGTTGGCGCTGACAGGCTCCTGGCAGTTGTTCCTAATAGAGATCCTAGAAAAACAATCAGTTTAGCAATGGTGAGCCCAGATGGCAAGCTGGGAGACAGATCAGGTTCTAGCAAGAGAAAGAGTGGCTACAATAAATGGAATGCTGAAGAGAGTTTATCAGGTAATTACAGAAAGCCACATTATCAAATCTGTGGGATCAATGTGATCATGTCATGATTTTTGGAAACTTTTTCACAAGTCTTATGATATTGAATTTTTGTTTTACACTGTCCTGGTTTATGAATTTGCAGCCATCCAAACTCCTCGGACAAGTACTTTGTGTTAAAATTAAAAGACTTCCTGTGTTCACCTTTTGTCATTTTCCTTTTCACCATTCATGGACACAATTATTCCATTGCCTTGATATAGATGGAGAGAAGCACTTGCATCTCTCAATTAGCCTTTACACCTTTACATCAGTATGCTTATTCTCCATACTGTTCATATACATTTTCTAAGTTGCTAACAAGGAGAATTTGTCTGACAATTAAGAGCATCTTAAAGTGATCATTTCCTTTATTCTCATGACCTTTTACATTTGATTCAGTAGTGATACTGTAAGGAGAAAGTAGAAGCCTGACACTTTAAGGGGTTAAATAATTAATGTAACAGTAATATGCAACAAAATGGCAGGAGCTGAATCAAGCTCTCTCAACTCTTTCACCTCCAAAATCTCAGTAGTAATTCTGTTTACAGTCTGCAAAGTTTGTATAATTTGCTATTTTTTTGAAAAAAAAATCCCATTACTGCTATATTCTTCTTTATTGTCATCACTTTTCTGCTTGATATTCTATTGATGTTGTAAGGGGAAATTTGGTCTTGTTCCCTCGTGGGAGTTAAAGGGTCAAAGGCAGACAACTTTACTAGTTAGTTGATGAGCAAGATAAACTACTGAACTTCTGAGAAGTGTTTGATGGTTATGAATTGAGCACTAGACAATAAAATGTTCAAAGCATCTGAAACTGAAAGTCAAATGAGATATCTCTTCATGCATTACAGTAACTATATACGATATGATATTTCCTTTTTTCTGTTATTGTTAGTTGAAGTGTGTGCAGTCCTCAAATTGGATAATTGCTATGTGGGACAAACATCCTGGAAGACATTGGGAAAAGATTGTTGGAGTCAACAGTTTCACATTGAGTTAGACAAGGTAAAGAAAAAGAGATGATTCACACATTATGCAAATTGTAAAAATTGTAGCAATTTTCTGTCTCAATATTATATATTATAATCACATCAGTAGACATTATTTAGCATTGTTCACTCAACCTGAGGATATAACTTATTTTAGTGTATGATAACTCAAGTGATTGCCAGAGGTACAGCATCTTCTTCCATCTCCTATTTCTTAAGAAATATCATGAAATCTCACTGTGACTGTTTGGAAATAATTGCTTCAGTGTTTTAGTAGAGTTATATACAGCTTGATGTAATCAAGCTGAGCAATCATGATAATTACAAGTAACTCGATTTTGGGGGAAAAGATGAGGGCTGGGCTTGACTGTGGGCGATAACTTCTCAAATATAGGTGATGACTTCTGTAATTGAGTTACAGCTATAATTGCACTCAAAGCACTATTTTGGTTGTACATAAATACAAAATAAGCTAGAGGGAAATTTCGGGTAGATTGACCTAAATTATTATGACTTTCACCTTTATGGTGTACTTACAAGAGTTTCTTGTTTTCTTTTAGTCAAGAGAGATTGAGGTAGGGGTGTACTGGAGAGATCACAGGTCCCTCTGCGGTGTGGCATTCCTAAGACTTGAAGAGTTTCTTGACAATCAGCGGCATCAAATTCAAGTTCCTCTGGAACCACAAGGTTGCCTATTTGCAGAGGTTTGTTGCTTGTCTTCTTACTTTTTTATTTTTTCTTATTCTTGCACATGCGTGTATGTTTTTAAGGTATGATAGATTGCAAGGGAATGTGTAAATCTGATAATCTGCAGTTCTCCAGTTTGTCTAACTTACAGTATGAGTAATTCCATGTTAATTGATATACTCTCAGTATTGTCCATCATTTTGCTTTGGTTTTCATTTTTTCATGTTTAACTAGTGTTTGTACTGTTATGAAAGCTTTTTGACAGGACATCCTTATTACAAAATGAGTGTTAGGAAAAGTACTGCATGTTCCTAGAATATATTGCAATTGTGTGTTATTACTGTTTTAAATGTTTTAAGCAACCAACACACATGTAAATCAATGCAAAAGACAATCTTCACATCTGAAACCTTTGCATTTGGTTCTGTTTTGATCTTCCTTGTTTCTCAATATCCCATTATTTAAAGAACCTGTTTAGAGTACTTCTTTGCCAGGTCTCTCAGGGCAGCAGTGTCTTTCTTGATGAATTTTTGCTTTTGTACCACTTATTCTGCTCTAGAAAAATGTATTAAGCTCAAAACAGTTTCCCTTTGTTGATTTATACGGTTGGAAAATGAAATTTTTTGCTTCGATTTGCTTTTCACTTTGTGATTTCTTTTGAGTGAATTTGGATTTCCATAAGCATACTCTATTTAAGGCTTCACCACATTTAGAACCATGATGTTTGAATAATTTAGTTTTTGTATGAATTTTTTATATGTGATATGTTTCAAGTAGAAAGTAATTGTTACCATCTGCTTTCAAGACTGACAAATAAATGATATCAATAATAATTTGGTTTTTGAGCCTTGAAAAGGATGAAATCATTTCAAATGTTGAAATCATTTCAAATGTTGAAATCATTTCAAATGTTGAAATCATTAAAAATGTTGAAATCATTAAAAATGTTGAAATTCAAGTGATGATAGTTGATCATGCTGGCAGATGTTCAGAGTATATAATTGTTGTTGAAGGAAAATTTTCCAGAGTCTGTATTTTTTTTTTCTTTAGAGTGTTCATTTCATTACAGTTTTTAAGTTGTGATTTCAAAAAACTAGACCTATGTAATGTATTTTTTTTGCTATGATTTACTCACAAAGAGTTCATGTACACACCACATGCAGCATTTCTCTTGGTTTTTTCAACATCATTTGCATTTTCATCACTTTTTTCAGTGACTTATTTCCTTTGACAAATTGAAAATTTTCTCTTTGTTTTATATATGTCGTTAATGGGAAAAAAGTCTTGATTTGTGGGTTGGTGAAGAAACAAGTTCAATTCAGTACTTTTTTGAAAGTTTGTTCCTTTTTGTAACATCTAGGCTGTTCCACTTGATCTCCTGCCAGTATGTTTGTATGTGTGCCCAGTCTTCCTAATTACCATGCTTCAGTGGTTTTCTTTGTGTTTCCCTGCACATGTTCACTGTTTGAATTTTGGTGACAATCTTTGTAGTTTATGTGATCTATCAATGTGGACCTATGGGGCATGAAATTGTCATCTAATTTAAATACAGTCTTCCTGTTTCATGAAATGTACTGTGCTGAAAGTCTCCAGCCATTTTTTATATTTGTTCTATTGCAATTTCTGTTTTTCACACCTTTGGTTAAATTCAAAGTGTGTGAACTTCAAGATAAATTTACATAAATTTCGTGATCACTTGACCCAGGGTGAATCAAATAACATAGTTCTGTGGTGTAGTGAGAAATAATCCCCCTCAGAAGGGGGATGATTGAGTACAATTTTAATAACTCCTCTACTGCCAGATTTCAATATCACACATAAACATGGAAAATAGTATTCTATTTAAAGAAAATATATTTTTTTATCTTTTTTATGGTTTGCCTCTGGTCCTAGAAATGTTTGTATATTCTTACTTTTGAAAACCCTTTTTTTAAACCCTCCTAATAAAACTCCTCAGAAGAGGTGCCTATTATAAACACTTTCAGTAATCTGTGAATATGCAAATTAAATTTACATACTTTTCAGACAAGACAGGTGCTTGTGATTCAATGTTTGTATTGTTTCTGTCATGTGAAGCCAATGAAGCCTTACTCTTGGACAGGTTGTAGCAGGTGAATAGCTGTCATTGGCTGGTAAAATGATGAAAAAACTCCTAAGCAATTAAGAGGCAGCCAACTGAATCTTCCATGAAGTTTTAGAGCTTGATTGGTTTATGAAAGGGACAAAAATTATTGAAAATGCCTCCCCTGCTTTCACAGTGGCTGTGCTTCTCATGCTGATCTTTATTCATGAGCTTTTGGGCTTTTATGGCTTGATTATGGAAGGCCAAGGAGATTTGTTATTGGGTCAGGATATGCCAAGAATTCTGATCTTTGATCACCTAGGATATGCAGGTGGAATTATCTCAAATTTGTCTGATATTTGCAATTGAGAAGAGCTCAAAAACAGATCATATTTCCTCCTTCTTTTTTTGCCTCGGGCATGAAATGAAAGTTGGATTTGAAAGGCTTCCTGTTTGATCTTCATTTGGGCAAATGTACTATTTTACTTAAAATGCATTATTTAGTAATTTGAAAGGTGAGAACAAGTGGCCTGGCTGAAGGCCATGTATGGTGAAAATAATTAAGGCTGATTGAAATTCAGATTAGCTTGACAATGAATTACAGTGAAGATAGATCAGATATTGTGGGGAGAGAACAAAATGGCTTCCTTTATCAGGGAAGGCTTAACATCACAAGCCGCAAGATTGAGAAGATTTACAAGCAGTGGACCAAGGAACTGGAAAAACATGACTTTGAAGGTGTGAAATCAAGGAAGGTTGAAAAACTCCCTGTAAATTCTGAATGGAAATCCTCAAGGAAAGAAAACATCTGTGTGAATAGTAATGAGCATAATATTATGAGCAAGAAAAGCTTTGGACCTGGTGGATTTTCAGTTAAATATTCTGTTGATGACAAAAAGTTGCCTCCTTTTCGTACTGGAAAATATATTCCCAAGGATGATGTTTATTCCTGTGGCAATTGTGAACCCAATGAAAAATCATTGGCTTTGTCTGGGAAATCTAAGGAAAGCTCAACAGAGAAAATTGTGTCTGGTTTGAGTTCACCACCTCCATTTAGAACAGGGAAATACACACCAAATGATAATTCTATCTATGTGAAGAGCCCAGAAAAATTGGAAACACCATCTAGTTCTCCCTCTCATGGTTCACCAACACACAGAGCAAGAAGGCCATCTTCAGAGAAAATTGTTGGAAAACAAAATGGTTATTTTGCCAGTGGACGAAAATCACCAGGATCACCCAGAAATAGAACTCTAACAAAGTCTCCTGCCACAGAAGGAAAGAAAACTTCGTCACTTGAACAGATAAGTCCCACCACTTCAAGTACTGGTTCAGCAAAACTGAGATTAAAAATCTCAATAAGTCAGAGTGCGGAAATAGTCGGCAGAAATGCTTCATCTCACCCAAAAAGTTCTGCCATGGAGAATTATGTGAATTCAAGGACTAGAACCCGAAGTGAAAATATGCTGTCTATCAAATCTTCTCAGCGCCCTAAGAGTTCAGTTTTAGAAAACAGCACTCATCGATTCAAATCAATTGTACGAGATATTGACATAGGAGCTACTGAAAAATGTAAAGCGACTGTAAAAGCTCAAAGCAGACCACGTAGTGCTGTTTTGGATAACTCACTTTCTAGTCGTTTGCCTATGAAGATTGTAACAAGCACAAAAGGTCAAGCTTCTCTAGGAAGAAATCTAGTGTTGGATAGGTCCCCCAGTGGGGAATCCAAGAGATACCTCAGGAAGGGGTCAGATTCTTCAGAGAGAGGGCATCAGCGCTCTAAGACAACAACTTCAATCAGCAGCAGCTGCAGTGAAAGAAGTTACAATGCAGTGAGACTTAGAAAACCAAGGCGCATGCTTCATAGAAATGCTGCCTACGTCAAACCCAGAAAGAATAAAAACTACAAGCCTGTGGAAAGGAAACAAGGCTCTCTTCAAAAGAAACCTCCCAGGTCCCCAAGAAAGGGAAAACTGGAATCAGACAGAGTGGATGGATGTATTGCTGAAAAACCATCTGCTTCACAACAGTCATTTGTGTTTTCTTTATTCATGGACAAGTTTTGCATACGAACAAGAAAACTTAGGGATGGTGGCCTGAAAATCCCTACAATCAAGAGATATCGTGTGATGGTGTGGAAGATAAAAAGGATTTCATACCTGCTCTACGAAAAGGTGCTAATTATTTACTACAATTATTTTCATCTCTTTATCACTTGCTGTAAAATTTTAATTTATACCAAAATTGGTAGGATTTATAATGCTTTGCCATATCTGAAGGAAATTCTTACGCTGATTTCACTTTTAGTTGAACCACATGTGACACCATTGCATTTTGTTTAATACTGTTTTTTATCACAAGAGTATTCTTTTATTCCTTTCCTTCTGCCGGGTTAAATATCTCTTCTTTTCTTTCTCACTTTGCATGGTTTCAGTCTGGTTGATTCTTCTTTTGATGTTTGACAAAAATCTATACTGTGCCAGCATCTTCTGCATCTCAGCAAGAGAAACACATGAATGCATTTTTCTAAAATGTAGATCTTTTGTTGTTAATCTTGAAACCGCAAGGAAAAGAAATTGTTGTCTTTAAAAGCCAGGGGACACAGGGAACATCAGTTAATTTACTTCCCATGATTTAATTTTGCATAGTAACTCACAGTGGTGTAGAATTGATGGCAGAGTGTTTATTGGAGGGGAAAATTGATTGCATTTGTTGTTTCACTGTTATCATGCATGAAGGATAACTGTGTGTCTGCCTTAAATTATTATATTGAAGTTGGCTTCGTGGACATACCATGTACACTTGTGTCATCCCATGATTATTCTGAATATTGTTTTTGTGACAAGTGGGTTTGTCAGCATGTATTGCAGTAAATAATTTTTTTTTCTGTCATTATTATTCACACATGAGTTGTTTTGGTTTTTTGAATATATGGGCATCATAAGTAAAGAGCATTTTAAAACACAGCTGTTCTTTGTTCTTAGGTGCTCTCCATTGACTTATTCCATTGTGTTCAAATACAGCTATACATCAGAAACTTCAGCATGCTATGTCTTGCATTGAATAATATTTCCTCAAAGCCATTTGTCAAATAGTGAAGCTTGCCAAATTAAGAAACATAAAGTTGTATCATGGATTTACCAATATTTGAAATAGATAAAGCTGGGTGTGGAATAGTATTTTTGTAATTTTTGCAATTTTTGTTCTTCTGATCAGCATATTTCCTGCCATTATGGAGCAATTTACAGTTGGAATAAATGCAGTTATAACTGACAACTGGTTCTTGATAACGGGAAGCAGGTTGAATTTTTTGATAGGGTCACTTCCACACAAAAAAAAAGAAATAAAAAATAGAATATTTGATTTTTTCCAATTGATGATTATTGCCACTGAATTCAAAGCTCTAAAAGTGGAGAGAAATTACATTACCTCCTCCCTTGAGTTTATTTGTACTTGTTGTTAAAAGTGCAGGATGTTTTCAGTTTGGCCACCACCTGTTGTTTCTGAGCCATTAATAATTAATCTTTCAAAGGAAAAACCAAATCTTGTTGTATGAAGCCATCCTAGACCTTGGGTTTTTCTCAAGGATGATCATTCTAAATTGTACTATGTTTGTGTTTCCTTTTAAATGTGTGAATCAGGTTACATTTCTTAACCCAATGGTGACAAAAAAGCCAAGACTTCAGCGGCAGAAGAAGTTGTTTCACATTCAAAAAGGTGAGAACTATTGATAGTTTTTATGTTAATTCATTATCACTGGTGCTAGATATTCCTCTTCTTAAGGTTTTTTATTTCATTGAGAATTTTCCAAGTCAAGGTCATTTAGATAAATTTATCCTCTAATGTCGTAGTATCATAGTGTTCAATGAGTTTTGTTAAAATAAACTTGGTTGTGAATTTTGTTGATGGTTAAACTTGTAACTCTAACATGTGCTTTGTTCAAAATTAAATCATTTGATTTTATGAGAATGACTTTTTGCAGTTACATGTATGTACCATTTGTACACTGATTTCATATTTTCAAGTTTATTCATCATATCTATTCAGGTGTAGGTTAAAATGTTGTAGTATTTATGAAATGAATTGTGCCAGAGATATAGATGGTTTGTTATAATATTCATGAACAACTGTAAGAGCCATCGATGTGCATCCTAACTTTCTTCCCATTTCAAGACTTTGTTGAGTCTTTATCACTGCCCTTCTAATCCCATTTTACAATTGATGATTGCAACAAATTATATCATAAGCTGATTATTTCTCGGTTATAGATCATTATCTCTAAAATGCTTTTGAGAAGTCTTTTGAGTGGATTAAGAAACATTCTAGTGGAAATTTTACACACCTCATAGCCCAATTATCAATCCTAGCAGGCTCAAACAAGGATGTTTGCACTAAAATTTCATTAGTACAAGATAAATATAGAATAAAAATATTTTTTCCTTCCTTCATTTTTGTACCTCTAATATGACTTAACTTGTTGTAAAGAGGAGAAAAGAGATAAATTGTTTGAAAATATCCAAAGCAAGATAAAACAAGTTGGAATCATAACATCAAAATTAAACCAGCACAACAGTTTTAAAAAAAAAACTGTACATTCCTGTTACTTTCATAGTGCAGCTCTGTTCATCTTGAAAATATAACAATCAAAGATTTGGTTATTTTAACCCCTTTTAGAAGCTTGTTCAGGGCCACCACAAACAAATGTTTCTTTTTTTTCTTTTAAGCCCATTGCTGTAACACTGAGTTGAACCTACATTGTTGATAATTGTGTTGGAAAATATTGGCTCTTTGAATTAGACAATATCAGTAATTAAAAGACAAAGTTATTGATCAACAGGGTTTAACTGTTTAAGCAAGAAAGGAAGTTATATTTCGCTCAGGTGCATTTAGGGCTCTAACTGTATTCTGTGATGGGTTTTTCTTCACAGGGAAAAATTTCCTGCGAGCTGGTCAAATGAACACAAATGTTGCAACATGGGCAAGACTCCTGAAAAGGGCAGCTCCACCAAATTGTTCAACAAACAATTCAACATTGAGCCCAAATTCTACATCATCCTCAAGGCAAGTATACAGGGAACATCAAGGATAAGATATAAGTGAGGCAAATTCATCACTCTGGTTTCACTAAGCTAATGTGGAGACACCAGGGAAGTTTGCTGAATGTTCCCTGAACATCATTTTTTCCCATGGTTGATGAGTGCAAGGAGTTGACCATGCTATTGCAATGGCAAAGTTGTAATTAATTTTGCTAAGCTCAGGAGACTCATAATTCATTTAAGTTCCATCTCTCTGTCAAGTATGCCAATCAGTGATCCAGCAAAGTGTTGACTACATGACTGATGTTGCCACTGGCTTTCAAGTTGTGTCAGTCGTCAAGTTTCTGAACAAGTAGGCACATCCCTGATAAGAATCTTTTCTGTCCAGATGTGTGCTCTGAATTTTAAAATTAAAATTTTTTTGTTTCTTCCGTAGTGCCCAACAAGGTTCTCAAATGCAAACACCTCCTAGACAACCAGACTTTGACAGCACCACCCCAGCCAAAGGGCAGAAATCAGCAAACAGTGGTGAAAAACAATCAAGCTCAAGCACTAAGAGTGCGGTCAATGAAAATGAAGTCCAGGTATGATTGAAGAATAAACTGGCCCAATTTAAACATGCCTTTCTTATAGCATAAGTCCTTGCAATTCTCTCAACATCAAATGACTGTGTCATAAAACTGTTAATCTAATGCAGCAGCTATGAATTGATTGCTTAACACTTTAACTCCTAAAATGTAATTGTTAATTCTACCCTAGTGGAATGTAGTAATTGTCTAATTCCTCCTTGTAAATCAAGTACAGAAAATTTGCTCTTACATCAAGATAGCAACTTCTACCTTTTAAGTTTGAGTATTTTTATTACCTGTTTGCTGGACAATGCATGGATTTTATAGGGAGAAGTTACACGTTAATTGTTTCTGGAAGTTAAAGGGTGAATTGAGTACAATTCAATAGTATTAAAGCATCTATGCAGAAAGGCTTGAATGGAAAAATTAAATTGAATCTTCTCTCGTGTTGAATCTTCTCTTGTGCTGGTGCATACTCCCTTCATGACATACGGAAAAGGAAAATGAGAAAGGGCCCCTCTGATTTAATTATAATCAGTTACATTAAGTTGTTTTTGGAATTTTTCTAAATGAGTATGATGTATGATTACCTTTCTATTAAATGGGTATGAATTGTTATTTATTAAATATATTTACCTCTATTGTTTAGCTCTTACATTCAAAGTAGATGTTATGTATTGTTTCAGGATGCTCTTTCAGCATTTGGATTCCTTGACAGCCCTCAAAGTCCACCAAGACCAAACATACAGACAGCCCCACCAAAACCAAGCCCTCCTGTTAGGAGAAAGTTAGTGTTCACTTTTTTTTTAATGCTGCTTTCTTCAAAGGATTGATTCGCTCTAAAATTTTAATACTGTATTTCTTCACCTATAAGCCAAGCAATTTTTTCAGAATTTGACACAAAAGTTTTGGATTTTTTTCAAGAGAAACGGGGTTCAGCTTATAGCTGAGGGTTTGGGGTTCAAAAACAAGCACAATTGCAAATTTAATGTTAATGGGAAATGACCATAAATTCCATGACTGCGGCACTCTTTACGTGACATGTTTTAAAATGGTCATGACAACAAAGTTTTCTGACCATCAATTAGACACTTTGCTTTCCATGCATTGAGAGACAATCTCACTCAACTAGGCAAAACTCTGCTCATTTCACTTTACAAATGAAATATGGTAGTTGCAGGGAACTTTTGGGAAGTGTCTGCATAGGAGGCATAGTGAATTAAGGGCTATTTCTGATCTGGCAGTCTTATTTTTAAATCCTATGCTGATCACTGGAGAGATTTGTTCTTGAATAGGTCAAATTGAATCCCTCCACCACGATTGATAATATATACAGGTCTTGCTCCAGCCATTTGGTTATGTGCTCTTACAAATGTCTTGATCCATTTGGAACTTTTTTCTCTGATTTTTGTTGTATAATGCCTTTAAACTAGCAGGAGTAGCTAGGTGCTCTTTGAAAAAAAGAGAAAGAAAATAATTTGAGGTCTTATCATTAACAATTTCTTTGTTTTAGCATCGCAATTCTTACTTTTTTTTACTTTGTTGTGACATGTAGATCTTAAGTAAACACATGCAGATACTTGACTGAGTGAAAACAATTTAGAATACAACCATCAAAAGATGGTGACACACACAGCTTTTGTACCTTTGGAACTGCTGAGACTTTGATGCTTCTGTTAGCAAGTGATGTTGTGCACTTATGATATACTTTCCTTTCTATAAAAACCTCTCTATTTTTTTTCCTTAATACAGACCTCCTTCACCTCCAACTAGTTCAACAAGTCATATGAACATTGACAGCTTTCGCTGCATTAGTGTGTTAGGTAGAGGACATTTTGGAAAGGTAAGTTGCAGTGTTATATGAGCAACCACATTATATTTTACTCATTTCTATCAAAGCTACCAAGAAGGGTGATCTCCAGACCATCCAGATGGATTGGCAAGTTATTTTACTTCCTAGGAACAGACCTTTTGCCCTCTGGAAGAGATTCTGCTGTTCTGAGCCCTGCGCTCTTCAGAAACTTAGCCTAACCTTTGTCCTCTGAAAAAGATTATTGTTATGATACTTTATTAGGTTAAGGCTGCATTACCATAGAAATCATTTTTTACCTGTGTTGGTTGACCTTTTTCTGCCCTTACATATTTATCATTAATTAACAGAAGCACCTTTGTAATCATTGGGAAGGAGTATTTTTGGAATAAGGGATGCAATTGCAATTCACTTAGTTTTAGTCTAAATAATTTTTTCCTTTTCTCATGGTACCAGGTTATTTTAGCAGAATACAGGAACACCAATGAATTGTTTGCAATCAAGGCTCTGAAAAAGGGTGATATTATCGCAAGAGAGGAAGTTGAAAGGTAGGCTTTTGGGGCTAAGTGAATTTTAAAACAGTTGTTTGTTTTATTTAAATTTTAAAGCTTTATTAGAAGTCAAGTTAGAAATGTTTGAAAACTTTTTCAGTATTTTTGAGACAAGGACCTCATCATTAACCTAAGCTACGTATGTTACAGATTAATGTAATGGATTACAGTTGAACTTGTATTAGGCAGCATCACATTAAGCGGTCACCCAGTATTGGACAGTCATATGTCAAAGTCCAGAATTTTTTTTCCTTGATCACTATAATTTTGACCTCTATTAAGTGATCACCTCTATTAAGTTGTCCTGGTCACCCTTAACTAAGTCCCAATTCCCTGTTTTAATTGTCTTCCACCTGTATTGAACTGTCGCTGAAAGTGGAACCACTCAAATAAAAGTAAGAATAATCTTTTGAGTAATTTTTAATCCATGTTTCTCTCCCAAAATCAAAGAGATTCCATACATCAAGTGGTCCATTATGGCATTAAGTGGCATTGTTTATTGTACTTATATAATACCCAAAGTCTGTGGTACCTGTTTAAAGTGGTCAACCTGCTTTAAGCGGTCAATCTGTATGAAGCGGTCACCCCACTATTCCCCGTGGGTGACTGTTCAATACAGGTTCAACTATATAGTCTTAATGCTTGTTATATTAAGAGCTTTACATTTACCTGGCTATCTTTTATTTTGCAGTCTATTATCAGAGAAAAGAATTTTCTTGACAGCAAACAAGATGAGGCATCCATTTCTAGTTAACTTATTTGCCTGCTTTCAGACCCATGTAAGTTTGATATGAATATTATTGCAAGTCATTTGTTTCCCTGTGTGACTTACTTAGCAGTTTGGCCTTTTGCATTTTGGTTCCTCCCTTCCACATTGTGGGTAAGGTATCATCCCACCCCTGGGTTTCTCTGGCATGGTCATCATAGTAACCTTGTTGCTTACATGATTGAATCCCTTGACTGTCTCCACATTTTGACACCTACCTACCCTCCAATCCCAATGACACAGTCTTCTTCATTTTGCTTATCTTTTAAGTAGTTCTTCTATTAGATTTGTTGACAGATTTTTTTTTGTTTTATTTGAATAGGAACATGTGTGTTTTGTAATGGAGTATGCACCTGGAGGTGACCTTATGATGCACATACATGCAGATGTCTTCTCAGAACCAAGGACAGTGTAAGTACTCTTCCATGTAATATGTAAACCTAAACATTGTTTTGTGGTGATATCTGTTGATGTTGTGGGAAAGGCACTGGGCTTCATCTTAAATAAACTGTGTTTGAGCCTGGAAAATGGCCATCTTCTTGCACTGCTAAGAAAGGCAATTTTCCTGTCATAGTGAGTTTCTCCCCATTGGGCTTAAATTACAGCATTTGCTGGCTGAGGAAAACCTCGTGTCCTGTTAGAGAAACCTCATGAAATACCAGGATGACCAGCTATTTGCATCCCATCCTGGAAGGGGGGGGCTTCACTTCTCATTACTGAGTGTTCCAAAATAGGATATGAACGTCAGTAACTACTGTATGCGAGTCGGTCTCATGGAAGGCATTGCAGTCTGTCTCTTCAAAGAATATCAAGCTCATTCAGTTTAGTACTGGTAGTCGTTTTCTTGAGCCACTTTGCTCACCTATTACAAAACTATATCATAAGTGTATGATTTTCATTTACCGTAAAAGTGGTCTCCTCGGGGAAAAAGTAATTCGGTCCATCTTTTAAAATGAAATGCTGCTGTATTGTTTTCAGGTTTTACACATCATGTGTAGTGTTAGGATTGCAGTATCTCCACGAACACGAAATAGTTTATAGGCAAGTAAATTCGCCTAACATTTTGTTGTCTTTGTTTACTTTGACTGGCAGACGTTGTTATGGTTAAAGGGTTGTATACACGTTTCAAGTATTTCTTCGTGAAAGGGTCAAGGCAGTGTTGATTTGTATGAACCATGTAAAAAAACTCGAGTTGTGCGTTTAATTCGTGTTTTATTTCAAAGAAACTGGGTAATGAAAAGTCAAAGTCTTTAGCTAGGGAAGCGCGATAGAATGTCAAGGTGTGGTTGTTATTGTCTTTTCTATTTTTATTTTCATTGTTATTACTATTATTATGTGGTATATAGATAAATTCCTGTATATTAAGCAATTATTCAGCGAGTGCGCGTTGGACATGAGATGATAAATAGCCAAACACTTCCGGTAGATAATTAAACTTTTCCGGTTTAACTCGTCTTTATGCACGCGCAGGTATAATGGATAAGCCAATGAAAACACTTAAATTGCATTATCGAATGATCTCCTTTTTAATTATTATTATTATTATTATTATTATTATTATTATTATTATTATAGCACAAAGGTCAATTCTCAAAACCATACCATGTGTTATTGGGTTAAGTAATTTTGTAATTATACGCAGTTGTTTCAGTGTGCTTAAGATGAGGCACTTCACATTCTAGGGATTTGAAGCTGGACAATTTATTACTGGATTCTGAGGGTTACGTCAAGATTGCGGATTTTGGTTTATGTAAAGAAGGAATGGGTTTTGGAGCAAGAACAGGCACCTTCTGTGGAACCCCTGAGTTTTTAGCCCCTGAGGTTAGTGCACGATTGAATTAGAGATGTTCTGCTCTCATTTGTTCATTTTTTGGGGGGGGGGGAGGGGGGGGACGGACAGGCTTGGTGTTTAAAAATTCAGATGTTCTTTCCATTTTTTCGAAGTCAACACATTGTTACTCACTTTCTACTTTCAGGTTCTTACAGAAACTTCGTACACGCGAGCTGTGGACTGGTGGGGTCTTGGAGTGCTCATATTTGAAATGCTGGTCGGAGAAGTAAGTTACCATTATAAAAACAACATTATCCTTGTGTTACGAGAAAAGCGTGCGATAATTCACCGGCATCTTTTTTTAACTGCGAGTAAAGGGTCAGTAGACACTCTCAATACTAATGTTAATGAGTGTTGACTTCGCGAACAAATTGATAAAGTCAGAGGCAATTTAGGAGGTTTGGAAATGCGTTGAAGGAATTTTCCACCTTGTTTACTTAGTATTTCAAAGTGAAAGACTGGTTTGCAGCTAATGAATTTTGGAAATGCTCAATGAAATGGTTCAACTCTTGCGAATAATAGCGGTTTTGTGAGTACGTTGTTTAAAAACTTTACCATTCCTTACTTTTCTAGTCACCGTTTCCAGGAGATGATGAAGAAGAAGTTTTCGACTCTATTGTTAATGATGAAGTTCGATATCCAAGGTTCCTTTCAACAGAAGCCATTGCTATCATGAGAAGGGTGAGTCTTGGGGCTGTTATCAGCAATAAACGTGAAATGTTAATTCTTCTTGCTAGCTAACTTGAATCCTGTTATGTTTAGAGTTTGGTTTAATATCAATGCTATGCTCATCTTGCTTTTTTGGTTGTTTAATATATTCTCTAATAGTGTCCTTGTTTTGGTGTTTCTCTTGGCAATTGTTCTGTAAACAGGAAATTGTCTGTGTCTAGATGTACAGTAAGTGGTTATTTTATCCGTAATTAACCATTGGAGAAAGAAATTACGACGAAAGCGCAGATTCTTAGTTGATAATTTTTTTTTACTAGTCCATCGTGTGTTTGCGCTTGCAATAGAACAAGTTTTCTTTCATCAGGTTCTTTCAGTTTCACTGATTTGTTTCTTGTTTTCAACCCACTTTAGTTATTGAGGCGCAATCCCGAAAGACGGTTAGGAGCCAGTGAAAAAGATGCAGAGGATGTCAGGAAACAGCCATTCTTTAGGGTAACTGATGATCTTTCCTGTTTATTTGTCTGGTAAACTGGGAGCAAACTTGGTACAAAGTGCAAATGGAAATGCACCTGTCAACATTTCTGGGAAGGTTAAAGGTTAAACTCTGAAGTGATTCCACGTGAGCTTGAAGGCCCGTTATTAAGTTCAGTGTAAATGCTAGATTTTTATCTCATTTTAGTTTCTTTAAATTGGAAAATAATAATATTGAATGGTTACTTTCTGTCTCTTGTTGTTAGGATATGAACTGGGATGATCTCCTCGCTCGAAAAGTTCGACCCCCGTTCGTTCCAAGTGTGGTAAGTTTTTGTTTTTTATGCTAAACTAGTAAACATTCGCTTTTACAACATACGTCGTGTTTCACACTTCAGTTTGAGTCTTCTATTAGTTCCACCCTTCAAGAAAATGTTTAGACTGTTTCCACTATTTTTCCGTAATCCTTCTTTTCGAATAATGTAGAAATATTAGCTTGACCGAGTCCATATTTGTAGCCTAAAAAGCCTTCGCCGTTAAGGGTTTATTTATTCTATCATAATTATTGTCTTTTTTTTACGTTTTGGGAAATATTCCGAGCTGTGTTTGCGAGTTGGAACGATTTATTGGTTCTAAGTGTGGTTTTACAGTCGTTGATAACCTAGCAAGCCTCGCTACAAAGCCTGAAGCATTTTAAGTAATGCCAAAAAACGTAATGAAAGTTCTGATGTTTCTTTGTAGAGACACGCGGAAGATGTGAGTAACTTCGATGAAGAGTTTACCTCAGAAGAACCTGTCTTGACACCTCCAAAGGAAGCCAGACCGTTGAACAGTGAAGAGCAGGTGAAAATCCTCTTGCTGGTTTTCAACTTGGGTGAAGGCAAAAAATATGCCGCAGAGTCAGGAAATTTCCTTCGGTTCTCTTTTCTCTAAAGTGGTCTCAACGTCTGAATGTTAATTCTCATAACTGGGGACTTAAAGACCTAAAAGATTTCTTTGTTACCCTGTCCTTAGAATTTGATGCTAGAAAAATTTTAAAAATGCTAAAAAACCCAACCCGTTAGCTGACAATTTACTAACTATTTAATTCCTGTCTCAGACAACGTATTTAAATGGCCTGGAGAATTTTACATCATTCCTAAGAACTGCAGGAACAAGTCTGATGCCTTTACCTTGGGGAAGTCGACCCGTTCGTGTTTGTTCCATTGTTTTCCTTGTGCAGGACCTAGAGTAATAGAGTAAACCAGTTTCCCTATAAAAATTTATTTTAATTTTCAAATGTGACAGTAATGGCTTTCTCTTCTTCTACAGGTATTGTTCGCTGATTTCAATTACACGGCCGACTGGTGCTGAGAGCATTCAAAAGCGAGCGATTATTTTATAGAGTAGTTTAGCTAGTGACGGATTTTCATTTTTACAGTCCCCAGGAGCAGCAGCTCAGTTGTAAAGCAGTTTTATGAAAGAGAAAAGTGCAATGATTTTATTTTTATCTTAACGGGCTTGTATTTCCCCTTCATCGTTTTCCTCATCTCCGCCACGCTGAGCAGATGGCGTAAAGTGTAGTTTGGGATGTAAATATATATGTAACAAACGTTGTCGCCAATCTTAACACTTAATTCTGGCTGGTTTGGCTCTATTTTTGAAGAAACAATTGCGCGCGCTCTGAGAAATAACAGAGAAGTCGCCTTATTATTCTTTGTACCATAACTTGAAATTACTCGAAGAATGTTCACAACTTTCGTGGGATTTTGATACAACATTTCTCCTTTGAATCTGTTGCTAAAGACTTATAGCTTGTCTAGAATGTTTATATTATTATTATTTGTGGCGGGGAGAATACCACCGAATGAAGACAACGACTAACACATTCCATCTCGTGCACGAACCGAAAGTAATAAAATTTAACTTACTCCTTAAGTTTCTCAGTACTGTTGATTTTCTGAAATACAAGATGGTCGTTAGTTTTTGTCCTCCTTTGGTGGAAGAGAACTGAAATTAGAAATGATCTTACAATTAAACTTGTACATAATAAGAAAATTCTCTGCCAGGAGATTGTATATCATTTATTTTACAGTATCAATTTGAAATTAAACCTTGACGGATTTGAGTTTAATAGTCGGAATATTTGATTTATATTACCAATAAAGAGTCTACGGTTTGTTTTGACTTTCATTTTAAATCGACGTGAGGGATGCTGCATTCAGTATGTGGCGCGTTTAGATAATAAATTCTTGTGAACCCTTTGAACTGTGTATCTTCGCTGTGTATTGTATTGTGACTGTAAATACCTTCGCTGTAATTGTCGATAGTGGATCAATTTTCAATCGATTGTCGTTAGTATTGTAGGATAGCACGACTGTCTTACTTCTCACTGTTATTGCTGTAGAATACTCGCGCCACTCTCACCATGAACCACTCGACTGCATTGCTAAAACCAAAGGCATCTTGGTCATCAAGGCGGCGCGTTTGTTTTTATTGTTAGTTCTCGGGCCCCTTGTGCCGTTTTCCTCGACTGTGCCTGACAGTTGTGATTACACGACACTCAATAAGAGCTACCCCATTCAGGCAATCCGAAATACTGAATCGAAAATAGCTCAATCGGTGACTCGCTCCATTTAGTAATGGTCACAGGACTGAATGAAGTCCAATTCGGTCTGTTATCAAACGAGTGTTAACAAAGTCAGACGACCGCGCATCCTCTCGCTGGTTTCTAACTCTGGTAAAGACCAAAAAGGTGCTGCAGTCTATACTCGAGTGATTCAGGAAATTCTCTTCAGTTATCACTTCACTACAGTAGCGAGATGCTAAGTCTCGACATCTGAATGCTAATTCTCATAGCTGGAGACTTCTAAGTGTTAGAAGATTTCTTTGTTACTCCAGTTGTTATAAAAAAACCCCACTGTCAGCTGACAATTTACCAACTTCTTAACTCGTCTTCGACAATGTATCAAAACTCTCTAGGGAATTTTAAATCATTCCTAAGAGTACAGGAACTACAGGCCCCCTGTGCCATATTCCTTGACTGTGTCTGACAGTTGTGATTACTTGGTTTTGGTTTCACGACAGTCAACGAGAGCCACTCGATTCAGACAATCCGAAATACTGAAAATAGCTCGAGCGGAGACTCTTTCCATCTAGTAATGGTCACAGGACTAGGTGGCCGGAATCTAATTCCATCTGCAGTCATACGACTGATAACAAAGTCGGACGACCGCGCAGTAGGAGTCCGATTTGTTTATCACGAGTAGATTACAGACCAAATTGGACGACACGAAGTCTTCTTACCGATTAATCATAAAAATTACAATTTTTTAAACCAATCTCAATCGAGGAAATTGTGATTTTTTATGATTTATACTGTAGAAAAGGGCTGTTCCAGTTACACTTTTCTGTAAGGTTAGCGAAAAACTGGAGGAGATAGAGATTACCAGCCTAGCTTAAAGGATGTAAAATTTAACGTGTCTCTGACTCCTGTCCCCTCTTCCGACTCCCCCCCCCCCCCTCCCACCCACCCTCTTCCTTTAAATTCCGAATGAGGGAGATCAGAGGCAAGCTCTTGACAAAATTTTGCAGGATGAGGGAATCTGACAAAAAACCAGTTGGTACCGAACCTATCTCAGGCTCTATCTCTCAGGGAAATGGTAGTTGTCAGGGGTAACCTTTGAACGAGGGGCTGGCTCAGGTTACAGTTTGTACTCCGTAATAGTAATCTTTTGTTTAAACCTTAACACCGCTAAAACCATCATGCTTATTCAATCTCTACACTGTTCTTTCTACATTTCTTTGGTGTTGATAAGGAAAGTTTGTTCAACAATCAAGCTATTTTAGTTGGCGATCATGCTCTTTATTCTCATGATCTTAATGTTTGATTCAGAAATGATGCTAAAGGGAGAAAATAGATGCTGATCACTCCTGAGAGTTTGACTGACAACTTTCTCGGCGATGTCGTTGCGTAACTTGTCGAGACCTCACTGGACAGGTCTGTGCGAAGCCACGTGTAACTACTGTTCTTTCGGCCTGCTCTCTAAATAATTACACAGCAGCAGATACATTCATTGACGAAAGAATCCGAAACTACAGCACCACGTTTGGTGTACCTTCTTCTCCGCCGTATTTGTGAATTACTTCGATAACAACTCAGTTCGTTTTCATCACATTCCTCCGCCTCGCTATGCGTTCGGTAATACACGCTACCGCTCGTGATGGCCCGAACGCGTGACAAGGAGTCTGATGATAATTGGGAGTTGTCAAAGGCAACGCTTGCGTCACAAGATTCGTTTTGATTGGCCTCTCGAATAAATGACACCTGCCGCCGACTTGGCGTGACAGCCCCGTGACGACTCTGGCCCGTTGCATGATCGTTACTGAATGACAAAGAGGTGGGTCTCTGTGATTTCTCTTCTGAGTGAATGTATTGCTTTTCGCTGTTACTGATCGAAAGACTCGATTCATCGCTGGGTTTTCCCTCTTTTTCCTTTTCATTATTCTCAACTGATTCCCTATTTTCTTCATCTGCACTCAGTAAAGTTCTCTGATCCTTAGTTCCTATCGGTTGGTCGTTGTAGAAGGAGTCCTCTCTCCGCGCTCTTGTTTCTTGCTCATCTTCGTCGATAAGTTGTGTAGAATCATTTGCTCCATAGAAACTCGCAATACTTTCGTCAGCCATTAAACGAGCCTTCTGCAAGCTGCAGAAAAAAAAATCATCGCATTTAGTCTAGAAAATTGAAATGATTGAGGCTGCTTGTCAAGCACTATCAACGAAGACATTGTACTGATCCGGTACTCGTTAAGACTAATGCTGCATCAGAACAATTTTAAGTTGAGCAGTTTGAATGAGCGGACATTTAGCTTTAAGTTAGAGGCATCGGTTTATCTTTTTGGCTATCTTTATTGAGGTATTTTAACTCTAAGCCCTTACAATTTGTCGCTTTTGTCGGCTTTTTTTACGTTAGCATTTGAAATAGCTATATCCCTGAAAATGGAAAGAGGCACGAAACATTCATAACCTTAGAATAAAGGGAGTAAGTTTCTTAAGAAACTGTGGTGATGCGTCGGTGGGAAAGTATAACAGGGTAATTTGGTATTATCAACTAAGTTGATAACGTAAATTGGCCACCGAAAGGGGTTTTAAAAGCGTTAGCCCTTCGTTAGCCCTTCGTGCATAGCCTTGGGTTTTGGACTTGGGAGCCCTGACAACAATAGCTGCGCTAAAAAATCGACACTTAAAGATTCAGTGTTAATCAAGACAGTACAAATGTCATTAGTAGAAATAATGTACTCACATTAACGACACCACCATCAAGACTTCCCCGAAGAGAGCGTAAATCGGGCCAATTAACATTTTTGAACCAGAAGTACAAGCGATAAGAGACTAGCAGTACCAGTTATTGGAGAAAGCAGATCACGCAAAAAGAAGAAATTTGTAGTAAATAAAAAACTTCATCAATTTGCCTTGCTGGCAGGTCTCATGACTATCACGATTAGAATTCTTACCCATATTTATTGCTTTATTGTAAAGACTGGGTTTGGCACAACTCAAACTGCGGAAAATCCTCTAGAAATGGCCTCTACTTGGAGTTGATCAGAGTCATTTCCCTGTTTGACCGCTGGGCAGAGGAATGGGGACTCTGAAGACGAGATTGATTGCATTTGTTTAGTTTGCTTCATAACAAACACGACCTCAAGAAAACGTTCACAGGACAAGCCTATGTATTTTTTTACATGACTTAGGGCGGCTAAAAAAATACTACAAATCACGGTAAAAATGTACTATTATAAAAATTTTGTGATAACTCGGAGAAATAGCACTTCCATCCGAGAGACGCGTGAAGACGAAAATTCGGCATAAACTTATGTTGCTGTCGAAGTGTAACTGTTTACATCCGCAAGCTCCAATTCTTATTCGACGCCTTTCCAAAATTTTTCCTAGTGTGTTTGCACCGACATTTTCAGAAAAGTTATGGCTCAGCAACGAAATCGTAGATGAATGCAGATGCGACCAAGATTAGTACTACTCAATTTATGTGAGACAGCAACTAATATATGTGCGCTTACATAAGAAACCTCTGCGTTGCTTAAAAATTCATTCCATTTTTTGGAGCAGGAAACTCAGCTTTCAGAGAGAACCAGTGATTTTGAATACTGAAATGGTCAATGATTTGAGTAAACCGGTTGATGCTGCAATCACTGAACGAACCGGCTCGCTGGGATTCGATGAGTACCGCCAGTACTACAGCACTGTATTCCTCTCTGACATTACGTTGACCTCCTGAGAGTTTCCTAACAAATTTATGCCCTGTAGGATTTGAAATTTCTCGCCATTTTAACATTTTGCTTTAAAATCACGACAGAATAGCTCTTTGGAAATTTCAACATCAATTTCAACACTTTTGGCATCGTGTTTAAACATAACAATTTCGATACGGATTGATACGGTACAAATACATCTTACGGTTAGCAATACACTTAGACTATAAAACCTACCTAGCGAAATACTGCTGTTATGCAATTGTGCACTGATACATGGATTGCGAACGAATGAACCATGGGCCTCTTTGGCTACTTAGAAATTTCGAAAACTGATTGCGAAATATTTATAATAAGCACACTGGAACAATGATTAATTGTTTTAACAAGGTTTGGAGTAACACAATGTTGTGTATTAGACTGATGTCACACAACAGAAGAAATGAATGCAAAGTGCTTTCTCAATTTTTTTTTCAAAGTCACTAGTTCGGTTATTGGATTTTGAGTGAATGGTCGGCATCAAAGATAAGCTATTCTCAGGGAGTGAATCACAATTCAGTATCTCAATGAACTGTCATCCCAGTGGAAATCATCGCGGACAACATATGTAAAACTAAATTTAAGTAGATGAAAGACCTGTATTATCATATTCTGACAGAGCTGTATCTGGTTACGACTAAAGGTAAAACTACAGGGACCGCGCAGAGGGAGAGGCTGGGGGGGGGCTTTAGCCCCCCCCCACTTTTTTGCAAGAATAAAAATAAATTAAACAAAAAATAATTTAACAAAAAAATTTTCCTTCACGCATTCTTCTTTAGTCCCCCCACTCGAGAACTTGCTGCGCGGTCCCTCAACTACCGTAACAAACGGCTAGTTATTCTCATCTTGTTGAACACTTAACATCCTTCTGTGTTCTGCCTCGTTCTTCAAAGCCTGCCACAAGGTGGACTCATGTAGTAGCTCCGGGCGAAAGTCACGAACCTAGTTTAGATTCTCATTCAAACTCTTGTTACATTCCCGTGACCGACTGAAGTCATTTTCAACTGAGGATTACGATTTTGACATTTCCTTTGTTTTTAAGTTTGTATTAAGACCTACCAACGATCTCCAGCCAAAAAGTTGGCTAATGAATCGTGTTAAAATCAGTCAACTTTTCAGCGCCATCTTGTTGTGTCATATTTCAGTGATTGTTTTGTTGCCATGCACATCTAATGTTAATTTTTAACTCGTGATTGCGCGCATGCGCAAGAGCGAGTTGTAGATATGATGTAGAGAATGGCACTCGCTCGCTCGCTCGCTCGATTGGTCGATTCCTGTAAACTTTTTTTCGATTTTAGGCTTTTGAGTGCATTTGCTAGTTTTTGGCGAGCAATAAACAAACGAAATGGCGACCTTTGTTGCTAAGAATAGTGGTGGGGTGAAAAAGGAGCCAATGATAATCTTAAAAGAGTTTTTTTTTTTCGTTTTAGTTCCAACAAGCGGCGCCAGCGACTGGCAGGCATGCAAGGATTCACACTGAAATAACAGAACAACCTTCGTTTTACATAAAATTGTAATTTACAATCCTTGAACTTGAAAACAATCCGAAGATTCATTGAAAATATCACTTACTGCGAAGCGCTCGGAGTTTACAGATGTTCAAAAGCTTTGTCTGTTATGGCGTGAGATTGAGGATAAAATCGATCATTACGTTTCGTGTCGTGTGTTTTTCCTGTGTGAAGCAACAAAAGATGCCGGCGACTGACGAAATTACAAGTTAACACGAAAATCGAATAACACCTAAACAAACAATTTTAGCTACCGATTTTCAGTGAGTTTTCAAAGAACAATTTTCTTTTAAGTTTCAAGACAGTTTGAAGATTCAAAATACATATTACGTACTGAAATGCGAAAGTTATACGCCACAAAATTGATAAATAGGCCTGAAAAGAAATTCTATCTTGTTATTGATTATACGTTGCCTAGCACGTGACTAAAATCTACCCAGGCGGAGATCCAAAATGACGGTGGCAGTCTTGACTTAGTTATATCACTCAAAACTCGTTCCCGTTTGTCTCATTTGATAAAAAGGGAATCGTTAATGTTTTCATTAAGACAGTATTGCCTTGATTTTCTAATATTTACAATGATAGACAGTAAATTTCACTTTTCACCCACATTTACTTCCAATCTTTTCTTTTGAACCAGAAACAAAAATGATATACGTTTAAAACACATGACATCATCCACCCTTGTCAAATGTAATAGCATGATCATTTCAATTGTAATGCCTTCTCATCCCAACGTTACTTTGTTTCTTTGCTACATTAGCGAACACTGAACTACTGCTCGTACTCTAGATATGACAATCAACCACAAATTCCCTAAACCAGATAACATTAAACATAATCCAAAAAATCATGTGTCAATTTACGAGTTTGCTCACAGAGCACTTTCATTTTCATTGTTAACTCAGCGGCAAAGCTCCCGTGGGTACTTCAGCATCCGCTTAGGAGAGCTTTTACTACATAAAAAAGTAAAATTATTGAGGCAAATGAACGATTTATATCAATGATGTAGACAAATCCCCTTGTCCCTGAGCTTGTTAACTTTTGGTAAGTCCGTTTAAAGCCGTTCCCTTTTCTTTTAGAGGATAGGGAGCGGCTGTATACCAGCTAACAAAGGTCAAATTGTCATATGAAGTTTGGTTTCATCTTTTCTTCATCAACGATGAATTAATTCAAGTCCAGGAAATCGCATATTTTCATCTAGACTGAAGGTTCAAGCTTGTTAAAAGAGCATCATAACAATATTACCTTGAAGGTTGGAGAATTTCATTTGGGCGTGTTTGCCCGGGCAAGTACAAGTCGATCTATTATACGTTGGGAATTAACTAGAATCTAGGATCAAGCCTCTGATACTCGCTGGTCTTCATAAAAAGTCATCTGCATCATCATATCATGGTCAATGTTTAATTTGAGGATATAATGTTTCTATTACACGTAATCTAAGTATTCAAATATTACGTCTTCATTGACCAGTGGTGAGGGGGACCGGATCCTACTCGGTTTAAACCTCGCAGTCGACATTCTCCGGCCAATCACAGACGAGTAGATCGGGATTGAACAGAAGTCCCGGAGGACATGGCCTTTCATGTGTGTTACCAGCCGTGTCACACATTATGTAACCAGAGCAGTTATCAGGATCAGCGTGCACCCCAGGTGTATGGGTTTCACAAAAATCTGGAAAAGCAATAAGGCAGAGTGAATAAGTGAGTTCTTCTGCCTGAAGTTAGACCGATATGTAAAATAAGACATCCAGGTGTATTTAGTGGTGTTTTTTTACGCCGGAATGTAAGGGATAACTTTAGAAGATACATTTTCCTGTCTTTAATGAAGAGAACTTTGCGACCGGAAGGCGATGTAAGGAAATTCTTCGAATGTCAATGTTTGTATTTGAGAATGACGGTGAAGCCACCTTTATCTTCGATGAAAGTAAATAATGCGGTTTTAATCATATGTTCACACATATAAAGAGCTACGTCACGTAATTTTGAAGAACTTTTATTGTCCCAGCAGATTGGCAATAAACCTTCAGTAAATAATCGTTCACCATGAAGAAGAGAAACACTAAAGAGGGACACGATAATGTAAATTGCTAAACATGAAATAATTAAGGTTTAATTCTTCAAGATAGACAAACCGTGACGAAGTTCCTTTTAACGGGTCCCAAATGTTTCTTTTCACTCTTCCTCTGAGGTCTAGCTTTGGCCCCGATGACACATTGCGCCAGAGCCAATTCTACTGTTCGGCCTTTTCGGCAAAGTACTCAGAACATTACAATATTTGTATCACCGAAGGCTTTTCTTACCTGAAGCTCTTTTCTCTAACACTCTTGGCAAAACACCTGTACATTAAACATATGAACATAGTGTCATTCAAGACAATAGCATTTTTTTCATTTGATGCGTTCTAACTCTCTGAGATGGAAAACAGTTACTCTCTAAATCGTGAAGATGCTTGAGGGTGATCATTGCAGTAATGAGCTTCGCTCAAGCATGCGCACAAGTAAGAATAAAGCCTGAAAGACTCTCTCTAAGTCATGTAACAACGCCAATTCATTCATATTTACCTTTGTGAGTATAATTCCCAAACAATATGAAGGCGATTTTCTATTCGAACTTACAGACTAAAAAGCATGAATTCCTGCAGAATACTTAAAATAAAGAAGAACTAAAACCAGTCGCTCAGTCGTTCGTATATAAAGCAAGGTACAACTCCATCAAGCTTCTTCAAATTATAGCTAAGTACATCGCAATTAATTTAACAGTTATTCACGGTCGTATTGTTTGTAAACCGTTTAGTAAAGATATAATTTAGCAGAATTAGACGACATCGATGGTATAAAAAGGTTACCTGCGTTTGACTAAAAAGTGGTAGGATAGGCTAAAAAGACTGATGATCATCTTAATGAATATGGTGCTGGACGGTTGCCGAATTTAAACATTCTTGTTCCAAAGAAACAGAGAAGAACAAAGATTTTTAAAACGTTTATTTGGTTGCGGTTTGTAACACCGCCGCTTTCTGAGTATGTGTACGTTTAGATTTATTCCAGATGCACTCTGATTTTCAGTCTTTCTGGAGCTGATTCTCGAACAGTAAGGTTTGAATATTAGTCTTAAGTAGCAAAACGACATTATTTCACTGTGTGTACATAGCCGAACCAAGCCTCCCATTTGGAGATTCCTCTGAAGCAAAATCACACATAATCGGTTCCAATATTGCAAAGAAAGGATAAGGTAGTTTCATCGGTTTAATTGAACAACTTAACATTAATTAATTTAACCAATCATGTTTGGCTAAAATTTCCCAGCTAAGCATCCTTCACCCTTCACATCAGATCCATTCAAGGCCAAAATTCTGATACAGAGTCTTCTCAAACATATTACAGTACATCATGTGCGATACAAAAAGGGCAAAGAAAATTGGCCTAAACACTGACAGTGTTATAAGACCACAATACTGTACTGTCAACACATCCATAGCTGTGAAACATGTCCGACTAACTAACCATGTAAAGCAGGGCACTATGAGGTTGGCATACACCCACGAATAGAGGCTTACCTCCCTTAAACAAATATCAAGAACCTGATTTAGAACCTAGGTAGTCTGATTTCACTGTAAACACCATTTGTCTAAGAACGTACGGAGGTTTACTTTAAAAAAAACCTAGGTTCTTATCTGCGAGTTTTTACCGTAGCTTTCGTTAGCTGCGATTGATTGGTTTCGAATCGCTGGTTAAGGCAGCTCGTTTTCATCAGCCTGTTCTGGTTATGCTGTCATCTCACAGCGCTGGTAGCTTGTCTTAAGTTAGTAGGTGTAGGTTGAATTTCCTTAGTGAACTGAGAGAAGTCAACGAAGATTGTAAACTTCCTTTTGAAGACCATGAGGTCATACTAGATGAGTTTTGCAACAACCAGACATAGCGCTTAGAGTATAAGGTATGACAACAAGTTCTTCGACACGTTTTTTATTTAAACGCGACGCATAATCAACTCCAACGACCGTGACGCACGTCAAGAGGAAGTACGTAACCACGACCAGAACACACTTCTTTAAAGACGAATCTTTCGATAATCAGGCCACAATAAGTCAATTTGTGCGACCAAAAAACAAGTCTAAAAGTGTCTTTTTCTTCGCAGAAACAACTACATGAACGACTAAAAGACGCGGGGAACGAATTCTAACACAACTCCCACGAAAGACCTGGCACAACGAACAGATACCATAAAATCACGCATGCAATCAATTAAGAGACATAGGAATTGTTTGTATCTACCATTGGAGTAACTTTTCGAGGACACGGTAACGGCTAACACTGAGATAGCAATTACCAAACACCAAACGGTTGTTGTCTTCATTTTTCTTGGTGCGGTCGTCGAAGGCAGGATCTAAATGAACTGACATGAGTTAAGACCTGTTCAGTAGAGTGCTTAGAGAGTCGCTTACTTTAATACTGTCGTGGGGTATTCAGTCAGTTAATCATAAGACAGTACGATTCAGTGATCCATTTGTGTCTAGATAAGTTTCGAATTCGAAATTGGAGTTATTTGAGTATTAGCTATTACGATGAGATCCCTGATTCTGACTGATGTTGCCGTTGTCGATTATTTACCAACATTCTTGTCCGGTCTGTTTGGCTAGGGACAAATGCGACACTTGAATTATTTCTATTCCTTAGAAAATTTGTGGCGAATTCTCTGAGATGAGATAATTCTTTTTTTCCCATGTAGGAATGTTGAGGATGTCATTGAATCATTTTATTGATAAATTTGTAAATGAGTGGAAACATATAAACTGATTAAACAAAGTCAACAAAGGAACAATGTTAAAGTGGACATTCGGACGCGTATTTTGTCGCATCCATTACACCTTACCGAATTTACGTCTAGCTGATAGGGGAACGTGTTCAAATGGGTAATTGTAAAAACTCTCCTCGTTTTGAAATGTCTCAAGTCTCAAGTTAATTTAAATCGTTGTCTGCCTGATATCGTAGAAACTCTCTCTTTGTTCTTTTTTTTGATACAGATGTGAAACGAGTTGTCATTAAAGAATTAAGAAAATGTAACACCAACATAGTACTGTTCGTAATTACCGCAATCAGTGTGACATAAAAACTGAGGGTAGAGGAGTTATTTCTTAAAATTCAGTACTCGAGGAGAAGTTTTTTTCAAAAACGTACTTTCTTCGTATCGCAACTTACTTGAAATGTGGTAGAGTTTTTCAGTCAAAAGGAAAGGGGAAGTGAGGTAGTTCCAGAATAGAAAAAGCTATCCGACTTTGATTTAAAGATCAATAATAATAAGTATATATCAGATTGACTACTTACGAAGAAGTGATAGATGGCGATCACAGCAGTACTGGAAAGCTGGAAGAGTCGTGCTGGAGCTCGAAGCGAGTGTTCAATATATTGTAAAAGTTTGCGACGGACTTAAGGTAATTCTGTTGTTCAATCTATTTATGTTGATATATCAAATCATTCCACCTGCTTAAAAAATTAATTTAAAAAAATTATTTAAAAAAATCCTTGAAAAAATAATTTTTGTTTTTTTAATTAAAAAAATTGTTAAAAAAATGATGTAAAAAATAATTAAATATATTGTTCTGACAACAGGCTATTAAAAATAGGTTATGCTATTTCGAAGTTTCAGATATTTTTTTATTTAGCAGCAAATGCAAGTTGTGTTGGGCTAACGTGTTACCCCACAAAAAAATTATTAAAAAAATCATTAAAAATATCAATTAAAAAAATCATTAAAAATATCAATTAAAAAAGTTACATTTCGAAAAATAAATAAAATTATTTAAAAACTGTCAAAAGATGATTACAAAACTAATGTAAAAAAATATTCAAAAAATAATGAAAAATATTGTTTAAAAAATAATTACAAAATATTGTCAAAAAATAATTACAAAATTAATTTTAAAAATTGTTTAAAGAAAATAATTTAAACAATTGTTTAATGAATAAAATGCTTAAAACTAAAAAATTGATTAAAAAATGTTAAAAAAAATTAATTGAAAAAGTCATAAGAAAAATAATTGAACAAATTTCTTTCAAAATTATTCAAAAAACTGATTAAAAAATAATAAAAATAATTTTAAAAATGTTTCAATTAAAAAATTAATTAAAAAATATTGCTTAAAAAATAATTACAAAATATTGTCAAAAAATAATTACAAAATTAATTTAAAAAGTTGTCTAAAGAAAATAATTTAAACAATTTTTTAATGAATAAAAATGCTTAAAACTAAAAAATCGATTAAAAAATGTTAAAAAAGTAATTGAAAAAATCATAAGAAAAATAATTGAACATATTTGTTTCAAAATTATTAAAAAAACTGATTAAAAAATAATAAAAATAATTTAAAAAATGTTTTAATTAAAAAATTAATTAAAAATTTGTTAAAAAAATTAATTAATTAAAAACAATCAAACATATTGTTCTGACAACAGGTTATGGTTAAAAAAATTTTTATGCTATTTCGAAGTTTCAGATATTTTTGATGTAGCAGCAATTGCAGGTAGGGTTAGGCTAAAGTGTAACACCATAATGGCTTAAATTTTCCCTATGCAGTATAATGTATTTTCGTGAATTAATTAACAAATAGAGAAGCCTTGACTGTGTTCTGTTCTGTTGTAAAGCACGCAGGAAGCGGCTAGAGCACGAAAGAGTGCTCTAGCCGCTTCCTATGTGCTTTACAACAGAAATGAGCACAGTCAAGGCTTCTTTATTTGTTTTATAATAAAGTATCCGTTAAATTCCCCAAGCATTACTTTCAATTTTCAAAACGAACTTTATTTTCAAAGCCAACAAGTGTCGTCAGCATGCTCTATACTCTCATAAAGCACATTACAATAAGCCAATCAGAATCCATGTTAGAATTGTTCAAATAATCTGATTGGCTGTACAAGTCTACAGCTGTCAAAAATGCCAAATCATCAAAGTTAAAAAACCATCAAAGTTCACATTACGCAATAGTTTATAAACTAAAATAGTTCGGCAGGTCGAATTTAACATTTTTGCCTAAAGTTTTTAAGTCTCCAATGCAGAAGCTCAAAGTGAAATGTTCAGTGAACTTCAGCCGAATTATGGCTCATAAAAACACGTTAGTTTTTTCACATGACAAGGTAGAAAACAAACTGTTCAAGGCGAGTGTTTTTTGAATGAACGACAGCCGAATTCACCGGAACATGAAGATCGCTCGGGATGACAGCGCCGCAAAATTCGGCTGCAGTGACTGATGTGACTTATCAGGATATCAGAGCAAACTCATTTTTTCACTCGAAGGGCGGCCGATGTAGTTTCCGAGGCTTGCTTTACTGCGATGACCGGAGATCGCCATGATGAGCGAGCCGCGATGAATTTTAGCATGATCATATTCGCTCTGACACCGTCATGATTAGTATGAATTTTAACAGTTATGCCAGTTTGGTTATATTTTGGTCATCATTTCTGTTTTGTTCTGTTTTGTTTTTGAACACTGAACTTTGTATACTATACGAGTGTTAGCTGTGTTTGATTTTTATTACCGTACGTAAGCTTGCAATCTAACTGAGCGTGAAAATCTTTAAAACTCGAAATGCCTATTTTTTTTTTCCTTTTAGGATTTTCGTATCTGCTCACGTTTTAATAACGTAAATTACGGCGCCTGGTATGTTTGCAAACCTTTGTTTGGTTCTTCTGTTGCTACTTACCGGCTCGCTTGTTTCGAAATTTCACTTTCAATTATCGAAAAAAAGCTAAAAAGAAGTTCCGGAAAAGGTCGAACATAGTACAATTTGGCAGATGGCGTGACAGCCTTAGCTCAGCTCTATGCTCTATACTCTCATAGAGCACGCTCTTTCAACCAATGACAGCGCGCGTTGTATCCGAACTTTATTATAATGATATCCATTCTTCGAATTCCTAGTCGGGCAAATAACAATAAAGCTTTAAACTATTGGCAGAGGCTAATTGTTTTTGTTACTTTGATCTTCATCCTTTTCGGTATTAGTACCAACGAATACTCTGAGAAATGGTCGTATCAAGGAAAAGGAATCTAAAAAAGTCCATTTTTATAAAAGGGTTCGTAAACCGCAAATCAGATTGAATTGATTGATCCAAGTAAAAACTAAATCCCAGCACTGCAGCTTAAAGTACTTTAGAGGTGATCAGAAGAAGCTTTTATCGCTGCAATAAATTTTGAAGATATCAGCGAACCGGATTTCCATAAATTTTGGTCAATAATTTTAAAAGGTCAGTCACCAGGTACTAAGATCAATAAAGAAGGAATTTATTAAAGTTCAGACGGCAACCAGGTGAACAATCAGACATGATTTGATGCTACTCTGGTTTACAGATTTAATGAATGTAACCAAAGAAGTTACAATTCATAGACCCGACGTTTCGACACCCCTGTCTAGTGCCTTCATCAGGGGTGATCTAAACGCTGCAACAAGAGGTCCTTTTATATGATCACTAATTAGCGGTCTTTTTTCTGACGAGGTGTGAATAGGCGTCAGGAAGCTGATGCTATGCTCCACAGTGGTGAGTATTCTAGAACATTAATGATCTAGGTTGGTGTTGAAGGTATGGCGTGTCGCTGTATTTTATTATTTTGAATGTTATATGGAGAGGTTGATATCAGTGCGGGGTGGGATGACAATTTGCAAGGGGAGTCTCGACTTGCTAGCCTTTAATGGTACCCATGTGTGACGTTTTTTAACTAAGTTAACCCAATTTTTGATTGAGTGTCTACGTTTTATAGGTAGTCAGTAACGCTGATTTTTTTTCAAGTTTCAGGATTCTCATTTAAAATGGTATTCAGTGCCGAGAAGAATTTCGAAAAAGAGATTTTAAAGGAGATGCAGCGCTTAGTTCATTTGAATCGCTAAGACTGAAAGGATGAGCAGAGCAGATACTCTTCCACAGAGTTAGTTTGAATAGCTTCACTAGCTATTGCAACTGTGGCATGTAGAGAGGGCTTAGTTGAATCTTTAAATTTGGAAATCAACCTTCCATCATGATTATCTAAAGCTTGTTTTTTCTAATATAATCCCACGATGTTTTCACTTCCAGTGTGGATCAAGTGTCCATGTGGCATGTATATCGGGTACGCTTGAAGCATGCTTCGGTCAAAAGTAGCCAGTCAGTTGTTTTCTCGCAGTTGTCAATAAATTAATCAAACGTAAACGAACATTTGAAAAGCGTTAGCCTCGCGGATATATAACTTCAATCTACATGAGGCTTAAAATTGATAAATTTTAAGTTATAATGCTTAAAAGATCTTAAACATCAATTTGCTTTGAGGATAATGGAGGTTTTCCGCTTATTTCTCGAAAGAAATTCAGCTCGTGTAACTTTGCATACCAGAAAACTGGGGCAAGGACTTCTCCTTTGACTTTAAAATTTGCATTTACAAATGTCTCTGTTGAACTTTCATCGACACGCCTGTTTTCTTGAAACTAGTCTTTCTCGTAGACGTTGCCCATTGAATTTTGAACCTCAGTTTTTTCCAACTCAGCATACAGCATACTGCACGGTAGCATGGCCATTGCAAGACGCTCAGGCTCTACTTGACTTTGGAACCGCATGTATGATTGCAGTGCTTTACCCACTGAGTCCATGTCAAGTCCTTTAGGTTTTTTTTCGTCAACGAAATCTTTGTGAAGTTTCAGAATCTTCGCAGACTGTTTAGAGTAAAAATCAGCAAACCCGAAATTATTTCGTTTCAATATTTCTTGTGCAGCGTTACCGCACAAGGTAGCTACACTTTGGAAATAGACAGCATCTTCAGCTTGGAAAGCCCTGTATTGATCCAAAGGAAGAGTTCCTTAAGCCATTTCTGTGATGAAGATGGTTGAAATAGCTTGGTCGCGAGTCTTGAGGCGGAGCATACTGTTAAATAGCCTTAGACTCATAGGAGCTGCTTCCAGCATCTTTTTGCCACTATCCTGAGATTAGTGAGTGAGTGATTATTCCTCTCTCTTATCAAAACCTGTCCGAGAGATACAACTGTTACATTTATTTAGGTCAGTTGTAACTAGGCAACGTACTTAGAGGGATAAATTAACCACCGATAAACCTTAATTTGAATAGTATAATGTTTTCAACATGCAGCTAAGATACCTTGCAAAGGATTCTTCCATTTTCCACTAGATTCGCTCTTGATACTCGATCCAGTATGTGCTTACTTTCCTTCAGAAAAAATAAAATTGATTGATTTATCAGCCCCAGGTATTAGGTGTCAATCTTTGTCTTTTATCAGTTAGCTCAAACTCAGCACAAATTCTAAATGTTCCCCGAGAGATGTGGGGTCTCAGCCCGTAAAACCACCTCATTCCAATCGTTTCTTTCATCAAGTTGTTTTACTAGTCCAAAAAATCTGAATAAGGTCTCAGGCGGTCAAACCCTCTATGATTTGTTCTCTGTATATCGGAGCAAGAGTCTTAATCAGGAAGGAAGACCGTAACGAGTGCGCGTTAACGTAATTTACCTTCCTATGCTCAGTGGTTGAAATGAAACTTTGGTAGATTTTCGTTTTAAAAGATATCTTTTTTCGTTGAGAGGTTTTTGCCAATTAAGATGAGCCGAAGGGCTGATTGGTTAGGATAAAAACTATTGTACTTTGCTTAAATGAGGTGACAGTTTCAGACTGTCCAAATTTGAAATGGTAAATGATAATCAATCATCATCGAGTTCTTTTCGAACTCGAAGCTTTATATGAATTCGAGGCACGTTTTTTGTGAGGCTGAATTCATAATCAATTTCCCGCACTCTTATTCCCGTCGTTTAGTGTTGTTGTCCTTTTTGCTAAGTTCAGCCTCAGACGGGCCAGATGTCTCAAAAGTCAAAGCTGCGATCGTAGGTTTTACTTTATTCTGAAACATATTCAGTCCACAGATCTTACCAACTTCATGATTATTTTTGGCGGTGATAACAGTAGCCACTAATACTAGTTACTAATACTACTGTTACAGCAAAGAGAATCCAAACTTTCCCCATTGTGGCTGTTTTCAATGAACGGTACGAGTTTCTGAAATTCACGCACATAATAAACGTACAAAAGAAGTTGAGTGATTAGAGTTGCAAAATATACAAGTTGACATTTTTTCAGCTGTAAGACCCACCAAACTTCCCTTGGGTGAATTCTTGTTCAGGAAAATGGTATGATTGCAGAGGGAAGAAGAGAAAGGCAATAGCGGAGCTCGCAGCGCGCGAAGCGCGCGCAGCGTTACCCATAATTATACGAAAGAGTAGTAACCCATCAAGCCAAAAAAATTTGGACGTACGACCGTACGACCGGCCGTACAAGGTGCTACTTTTAGCATGCGTAGCCAACTGTACCACGGGCACTATCTTCGCCATTACGTAATGGAAGGGTGAGGGAGGAGGTAATGCGCAGGCGCGATTGTGCGCGTAATTTGGATACATACATACATACGTTTATTGCAACTCCCAAGCTGGGTTTTTCAGTTACAAAGCCTACATTAAAATTATTTTAATATTATAGTAACATTGTATTGGCCTAAAAATATATATAAGTGAAAAACTAAGGCTAGTACAATATAAATACAAAAGGCCAGTACACGTTAAAAACACTAGTGAACTAAAACAAAAATTAAACAAGAATAGAAGATTGAAATGATTCATCGTAACATTTGAATCGTGCGTAACATTTCCACTAAGGAGCGCATTCAGTAGGCGAAGCCTAAAGGCGTTTACATTCTCAGATGCTTTTAAGTCATTTGGGAGGTTATTCCACAATTTGCATCTGCAACAGGGGCACCGTGGAATGTGGAGCAGATTACATGATCTTGTTACCCTACTATGAATACGAGATCGTGCGACAAACATGCTAGCCAGATATTCAGGAACTAAATTATTTACACATTTCAATAACATTACAGCATCGTTAAAATAAAGTCTCTCCTCAACAGTGAGCCAATTAAGAGATTTTATGCCTTGGGAGATGTGGTCAAATTTCTTAAGGCCTAATACAATACGGGCAGCAAAGTTTTGCACTAGCTGAAGCTTCTTTATATTTCTTTGAGATGTGTTGGCCCATACAGTTGAACAATAATACATTGTACTTAAAATAAAAGCGTTCATCAAAAGTAAAAGGGTTTTCCTGTCCAAGAGGTGTTTAATCCTGCTGATCTGTACTAGTTTGAAAATACAGTTAGAAGTAGTTTTAGCAACATGATCGTGATATGTTAAGGACTGGTCGATGTAGAATCCAAGGTCCTTCGCCAGAGGGACTGGTGTTATTTCCTTTCCCAAGAGTGAAATTGACGTTGGAGGCAATTTCCGCAGTAGTTGAGGAACACCAACCAGTAAGATTTTAGTTTTAGCTGAGTTTATTAAAAGGGAATTCTGACAGCACCATCGGCAAATTTCTCTCAAATCTTCGTTTAGATAACCAAATACGCGAGCGATGTCAGTTGAGCGAAAGGATAGGTATAGTTTACAGTCATCAACGTAACACACAGACTTGCAGTGGGCTGGAACGGACAAGAGATCATTTACATAGATGGTAAAGAACACAGGCCCCAAGATAGAATCCTGAGGAACTCCGTATTTAAGAGGGAGCGGGTCTGAGATAACATCCCCAATGCGCACTCGCTGGCTACGACCAAACAGGTAATTATGAAACCACTCCAAGCTCGAAGAGGCAACACCTATGTTCTGTAACTTCTGAAGGAGAAGATCATGTCTGATACTGTCGAATGTCTTGGACATGTCTAGTAGCACGACAACGGACACTTCACTCTTATCAATGGCCATGAGAAAATCATCTGTTACGTGTAAGAGAGCAGTTTCCGTAGAGTGACATTTTCGATTACCGCTCTGATATCGATTTTCAGATAGCTTCTTGTTGGTGGTTATGTAGTCAACGAACTGACGCTGAGCTAATCTATCAGACACCTTAGATTGCATTGGCAGTAGTGAGATGGGCCGGTGATTACAGGGATCTTCGGGGTTGCCAGACTTTAACACAGGAGTAACTTCAGCCATTTTCCATACTTTCGGAAAACAATTAGATCTAAATGAGTTATTAATAGTGCTTGCAATATTTGATATTATGACTGGCAAACAGTCCTTGAGGACGCGGGTAGTAATCTTGTCACGACCTGGTGCTTTGTTGGAAGAGAAGCCCTTAATTACACATTCAACATCCTTCTCCAGTACGGGGATAAATCGAAATAAGTCAGGGCAGTCATCAGGCGTTCGCAAGAGGGTTGGCACTGCTGGATTGATATGATAATTATGTACACAAGCAAAATCATAAGCTTCCTGAGCTGCTGAACTTCCAACAGATGTAAAATATTCATTAAATCTATTAGCCAAGGAAATTGGGTTGTCATGAATGATAGGGCGGCTTTTGGACTTCTTTGGCAGGCAGTTGTTAATTATCTTCCAAATTGCATGTTTGCATGTGCATTGCATGTGTTTCCTTTGTTTTGTAATAGCTGAGATCTCACATAAGCTTTTTCTGCAATTCGTAGTTCACGCTTGACTTCCTGTCTGAAGAAACGATATGCGTTTCATTGAAGACGGTCATTTGATTTAATGGCTCTCCGATGCCATTGGTCCCGGGTCTTCATCAGTTGGCGAATTTCAGCTGAAATAAATGGGTTTGGTCTTGACTTGATTTTTACTCGCTTTAAAGGGGCGTGATCAACTAAAATATCGGTAAATAACACATTGAACGTCTCCACTTGGTCATCAAAATCGTCAAACATAGATATTATATGAAAAGGTACAAGTGACAGATCCTCGCTGAATTGTTTTGCATTGTAATTAGCGTAACTCCTGATGGTAACATAGGAGGGTTTGAGTCGAGGGGTCTTCAACGTTAATACTAGGTAAACAAGATGGTGATCACTTACTGAGCAGGCAAGCACGTCACTGAGGCTGACAATATCCGTGTTTGTCGTCAAAATTACGTCGATTAATGATTTTGTGGTTTCTGTGATCCTTGTGGGTTTCTTAACCAGTTGGTGTAAATTAAATGTTGAAATAAAGGTCTGCAGTGAGGTAGTCTCAGAGTCAGGAGCTAAAAGATTGCAATTTAGGTCACCAAGAATGACAACATTTAAGTCTAGGAGTAAGGCTATTTGCAAGAGATTCAAAGCACGTGGTTGGTGTTTGTGGAGGTCTATATGTGTTGCAGATCAAAAACGATTTGTACTTTCTGCATTGAACTCTTAGCCAAAGTAGTTTAAAGCCATTGTCGCAGACAGATGATAAATTCTCAAGCACAGTAATCTTGAGGTTTGACTTGGCGTAGGTGCACAAGCCACCTCCAGCTTTATGTTGTCCACGATCCTGTCTGAAAAGTTGGTAACCAGAGATCTCGAGGCTTGCGTCAGACACAGATAAATCCGCCCACGTTTCAGATACGGTGAAGATATCAAAGCCATTATGCAATATGGTGTCTTTGACGAGACAGAAATTCTCTCTTGAGGACCGGACATTCAAGTGAGCGACTTTAACATTTGCCTTCAGTGCTTTTGATATGTCAAACTTAGGTGACTCCTTACACTGTCTGATCGGTCCTGGCTGAGGATGGATATCGCCACCTCTGACAAGGGAGACATCAGCCGGGCTAAAGGAGGCCGTGCAGTTCGAATAATACGCCACACACGACTTCTGAAACCTCTTCCAGCGAAAGATGACAAGATGGCCGCCAGCTCGCTTCAGATATGTCAACGGATTAAGTTGGAGTTCGACCAAATATACGGCGTCCATGCTTGAAAAACTCTCACATGTTTGCGTTTGGGCATTACCGAATCGTTTTAGATAATTTAAGTTCGAAATATACGAAGCTAAAACCAGAAAACTTGTGAAAAAATTACGGACGAACGCAAGACACGTGGATACCCCATTAGTGAGGAAACACCGGCAGATGACAATGAAGTGCGCATACTCAAGTGTCGAGCTTCAGTGTAGCGTACCGCGGGCACACGGCTAGGCATTGCACGAGGGCTTCACGTGGGCTAGTGAATGTGAAGCCGGGTAAGCAAATAATTTGCAACCCGCGTATGAGCGCGAAATCAAACTGGTGAGGTTGAAGCTGAACGGTAATTCTCAGTATTTTGCAATTTCTAATCAACTCGCAAAGCAACAATACCGGCAGAGCTAAAGCTTTGTCAACGGGAGGAAATTGTTATGATTCAAGTTTGTGGAGAGAGGGTTTTGAGTGAAAATAGGATGAAAAGAATGAGACTGAGCCACCAAAAAGATTAAGAAGTCAAAGACGTAAAGCGAGTCGAGAAAAACGAGCAAGAAAGTTAGAGGGGACACCAAAATAGGCAGAATACGGTGAAAGGAACGCAAAAGAGAACAGAAAAAGAGATAAGTAAAAAGGCAAATATCTAGCGAAGAGCAACGCGAGAAGGAAATGCAAAGACGCTCCTGAAAACAGACTGAGAAGAGGTCATCAACAAAGAGAAGCGAACTACAAAGGATCTGAGAAAGACAAGGAGGTAGGTCGTGTCTTATCTGGGTTTTCTCTAACGCTAAGGCTCAGAAAAATTCAAGCCTTTTTTAACAATCTTCGTTTGATCCTAGCTTCAGTTTAAAATCAAAATCACGTTTCGGTAAAACAATGACTTTGGCCTTCATCGCCTAAAAACCCTCGCACCGGTTCATCGCTCGAATAACATTTCAAAGTGTTCGTATCGTTCAAGGTATTTCTTGTCCTGTCGTTTCGAATGTTTTATACAGTTGTGGTGTTAATGGAAAAGAAGTTATCTTACGGATTTTGTTTTGCCTAGAAAGCTTTCAAATGATAGCGAACAGCGAGCGTAAGTTTCTACCTCTTCCTCTCTTCAGTCAACTATCGTAGGATTTACTCTGTTCATTTAAAATAAATCGCGCTTTGTCGAAGAAGTGTTGTTTTAGTCTAAGAAAGAAATGGTAGCCTTTCCCAAAATTTAAATAAAATGAGATTGAGTCAGCGATGTCCATGTTTACATTAATCTTGACGCGTTAATTTGATTCTGACAATATTGTCATGTGAGAACCCGTCAAACATCTGAGAATTAAATTACAAACCGCAACTGTGTGGTGCGAACAAAGTCACGGGTAAAATGGAGTTAGTTCTACTGCTGAATGAGTGAACTTCATTGCTTAATCATGGTACTTTTCAGCGCTATGTTTTCATGCTTTCTACTCGATTCGTACGAACTTCAGGAAATAATTTCAATTGTCTCACAAAACATGGAGCCACTCTCTCTTCTCTCAACATCTCGAGGCGTACTTACTGTTCGGGTTATGATGAACATGCTTGCGATACGATATTTTTTTCCTAATGTTGAAAACTGAAGAATCAATCTCTGAAGTCGATAGTCATCACATTTTGCAAGAAGCGTCTAAGCTGTGATCGTGTAATTAAACGGGGTCTTGGCAATTTGAGCTCACAAGCACGCTGGTAAGCACGTGGTTAGCGTAAATAATTGTTGTTTACAGTTTTTTAATTCGAGAGCCGTTTTTGAGAGTCCGTTTCTGTAACCTTCTTGGACATTTCCTGTTAAATTCATTGAGGTACAATCTCGGAATTTCATAAGTGATTATGAACGATAAATTCGTATCGGTACCATGATTTAGGGAGGTTTTGTTAACACAATATCAGTTTACAAATCATGAACCATTTCTGTAACCTACTTGGATATTTTATTTCGAATTTCTTGAGTCACACTCTCGGAATTTCATCAGTAATTAAGAACGACAAGTGAATTACATTTTAAACTTTCCATACGATTTTAGGAAACTGTATTTAATTGACTCTCGATAAATTGTCTTGCCATAACGCGTTGATTATTTTATTATTTTGAAGCCCCAAAACCCCGGCTTACGACTCTGGAGGTACTGAACTTGATATATTTGATTCACAAGGCACCCTTGCAGGAGGAAGGTTAGAATAAAATAATAGCTTTTACGACCGTATATTGCACCCGGTTTACATAATTATCTAGATAATTGCTTAAAAATACCTATTATAGTATTCGTCAGAAGCAAAGACACGTAGGTGATATGCTTCTGCTTATTTTTTTTGTAAGGGGTCTCTTTTTACGTAACATATATCCACTCCTTTAATTTCCTCCTTAACCTTCCTGCAAATAATGAAATTTTATGTTTTTTAACCCTTTAACTCCCAAGATCTCAACAGTAATTCTCCTTACTGTCTGTCAAACAATTATCGTCATGTTTGTTTGGAGAATTTGGTACCGGTGTCCCAGCGGATTTGGACCCCCCAACAAAACTGAGTGAAAACATCATCCTTAACCTTCTAGTAAAAATGGATGATACTTTTCGTTTCAGTGCGCACTAAAGTATGTTTTTAATTCAAAACATGCGTATCGTTAATGCATGCGAACTGGCATCCCGTCGGATGTTTCTTTTGACCAAGGGAAAATTGGCAAGAATTTAGTTTAATGTCAGGAGAGAGGTCGTTTTTGAACCTTTTCCGCGATAGTCGAACACCGCTAGATTCAATAAGAGATAAACTTGTGACACTAATTTATTTTGTTATTGTTCAATGCCCGAGTATTGGAACGACATTGTACAGTGCGAGTTGTTTGAGGAATGGTTACACATGAGCTTCGAGAGATATAAGACTGCCCCGGAGGGTGAGTGGCTCCGCATTGTCTGCAGATCGCCAGACTCTAGACGTCTTCGTAATTGTTAAGGTGTTATTTCGGATCCCTCAACAGTAAATAATCGTTCAAATTAGAAAATAAGATCGAGTTCTATGTAATAGTCTCCACTTTGGTTAAGACGTAGACGTTAAAGTTGATTTGCATCTGAAAATAAGCTGAGAGTTCCAATAGTTCAGAATGGAAACAATTTACTTATCATAGGCTTTACGAATGACTTGTAGTAAGAGTGGTTTCTTCGTTCTTGTTCAGAAACTGTTTAATGTTATTATTTTAGAAAATCTGACTGAGTTATTTTTATGACTGGACGCAGTAGTCTCCACTATTGTTATGACGTTTCGTACAATGTTGATTCGCATCAGAAGAAGCAAAGATTTATTGTAACTATTTCTATTGTTCGAATGCAGTAGTTTGTTCACATCTGATTCTTACTTATACTGTACGACTCGCTATGATAAATGCGGTAGAATTGGAACGAACTGGTTGGTTTTGTTTTGCTTTTTTTACCTTTATTGAGGAATATGTGTTGTGATTGAGAAGAACATCCACAAAAAGCTTGCAAATAGAATTAGTTACCAAATATGATAAAAAGGATGCTTAACAGGAAAGTTTGGTAGGGGTCCAAATCCGCTGTGACACCTGCATTCCAGGAGAGAAATCAGGGCTGAAATACCCAAAGCCACTCCAATCTTTGCTTTCCATGAATCAAGTAAACCTTTTTAAAAGTTAAAATTCTCATTAAAATATTATTAAGTCCATTTTAATAACTTTCGATTCTAATTCGTTACACTAACTAATTTTGGTTTCAATTTGTTGAACCCGCGAAACAGGCCATATGGCAAGGGGAAAAATTTGCACAACCACGTCACGCAATATATCAAACTGGGTTTGTCCAGTTGATTTTGATGGTCGTAGGGAAATGTCGAGTTTGTCGCTCAAAACCGTTGTGGTCCATAAGAGCGTAACATCATTAGTGATGGAAACAAATCTGCGGGAAGGAGGGTTAGTTCATTGGAATCCGTATACCAAATCTCGGAAGAAATTGCATGAATTATTTCAGAGTGTATGCGTGTTGTTTTGTAAATATCAACACTGTAACCTATCTTAACTTGTTTTTGTGTCCTTTAAGCGACGCGATATGTCTGTTATGACCAGAGGGCCCAATTTTATATTTTTAATTTTGATCTTCTCCACACTGTGCGTAGAAAGGTTTGGAAAAAAACGACTTAAAAACGTACTTGCTTCGCACTGCAACTTACTTGAAATGTGGAAAAGATTTCATTAAAAGGGAAAAGGGAAGTGAGGTAGTTCCAGAATAAAACAAGCTGTCCGACTTTACTTTAAAGATCAATAATAATAATAAATAGATTTCACAATTGGCAGAGTTATGCATCCCATGGTTTCTTACCAAGAGGTGATAGGTGGTGATCACAGCAATAACGGAGAGATGAACAGTCGTGCTGTAGCTCTAAGCGAGGGTTCAATATATTGTAAAAAGTTTGCGACGTTCGGTAATTCTGTTGTTCTTAATGCATGACGTAATGTCTACACTGGCTTTTGAAAGATGTATCAAATTATTCCACCTGCTTGAAGAACTCATTTAGGCAATCACTTATTTAAATTAGGAACTGAGCAACGTATTTTTCTGACAACAGGCTGTGGATTAAAATAGTTGTTATGCTATTTCGAAGTTACAGAAACGCAGCAATTGCGTTTATTTAATTTGGACTTAGGGACGAGGAAAGTCAGATACGGTTAGGCTAACGTGTTACACCATACTGGCCCAAATTTTCTGAAGCAATACAATGTATTTTCATGAATTAATGTTATTAATTCTTCGAATTCCTAGGCGAGCAAGTAACAATAAACCTTTGAACTATTGGAAGAGACTAACTATTTATATTACTTTGATTTTCATGCTTTTCGATACCAGTAAAAAGGAATACTCTGAGGAATGGTAGTATCAAGGAAAAGGAATGTAAAAAAATACATTTTTAGACATGGGTTCTTTTGTGTCTTCTTGTAAGTGCACCCATTTGCGCGATGAATGCACAGCTTTTCTTTCCTCTTATTTCACTATCAGAGAAAATTCCTTTTTCTTTCAAAGAGGTTTTCCAAAGTATCGTGAAAAGCAAATCAGTTTGAATTGATTGATCCAAGTAAAAACTAAATCCCAACACTGCAGTTTAAACCATGTTAAAGGAGATAAAGGGAAGCTTCTATAGTTGTGAGAAATTTTGAAGATATAAGCGAACCAGATTTCATATATTTTCGTCAATAATTTTAAAAGGTCATTCACCAAGTTCTAAGATCAACGGGTACCTGTTACCACCAGATAAGTCAAGAAATGAGGGCGGACCTTGCGCTAAGTTCCGAAGTAGGTTTAGAATATCCGATCGACGATTTTCCCTAAAGTTGGAGTTATTTAAGTAAATTTAACCAATGGAAAGTAAAACTAGTTCGAGTTAGTCGTGTTCGAGTTAGCTGATAGTAAATGACTGGAAAATGGGTTCAAACTCAGGGGGAAATCGCCACATAGTGATTAAAGAAAAGAGATTAAATCTGTATTAAACAGACCTATGGCAGAGAACAGGGATTAAAGAGGAACGTAAAGGACAGAGTCTCCGGTGCCTTCCCCTTAGCGTTGGAAGTTCTCTAGCTAAATCACACCTATCTGCGCCTTGCCAATACTTTAAAATTGACATCAAACAGGTATCAAGTTATAACATCAGTTTAAAGGCACTGATCTGGATTCAGATACGGTCAGTTGGTTTACAGGTTAGTACCTAGTAAGAATCAGAGTTAGAGTTTGGTAGAAGTGATGAGATTCAGAGTCTGCCACATAGTGATTAAAGAAAAGAGATCGAATCTATATTAAGCAGACCTGTGGCAGAGAACAGAGATCAAAGAAGAACTTAAGGAACAAAGTCCCCGGTGCCTTCCCCTTAGTGTGGAACATTCTCTCGCTAGATTCCACCTATTTGCGCCTTAAAAATCCTTTGAAATTGACATCAAACAGGTATCAAGCTACAACATCAGTTTAAAGGTATTTAAATGGGGAGTCGTTGACCGGAACGGAAAGGAATTCCGGAAATTGTTATCATAGTAACACGACGTTGGTAAGAAAGATTTTTTTTTTTTTTTTTTTTTTTAACATAAAACGATAACTTTACCATATCCGAATACAATACGTTGATTGAAAAGCTATTACTGCTAAATTACATTTGTGCATTGAGACTTTGATACATTAAATGAGGAACTATAACAAAAGTGAAAAAAGAAAAAGAACGTAAGGAGTATTATTTGAAGTGTTTTGGTGAGAGTTTCACTGTTGGCAGGTGTACCACTAAGTTTTTTATTTATTTACTTTTTTATTATTTAAATTTTGTTTTTATTTTATTTTGTATTTTTTTTTTTAAAGAGAGTTGAGATATTTTAACCGCATTTGTCAGGAGCTAGTTATTGACGGTATTTTCAATTAGGTCCCTTTGGTGAACTGCATTCACAAAGTCGTGGAGGACAATGGGCTTGTTGTTAAGTTTACAACTACAGATATAATAACGCATGAATAGTGTGACGTAGTCGAATTTCTTGGTGGTACTATTCTCGTTTAAGTTGGAGGTAATTCCGAATAAAAGTTCCTCCGTAGTTGGAGAGAACTGTGAATTGTACGTTGTGTTAAACCACCGAATGACTTTCTGTATGAATGATTTCGTAAAGGGACAGTGAATAAAGGTGTGATCGATTGAGTCTTTTTCCCCACAAAAGCAGCATTCTTCGTCAGTTTTAATACCATATTCAAAGTTGGTAAGAAAGATAGTTGCCATTTTTGCAATAAGTATATTTTTTAATATGAACCCGGTTAAACAAGCATGAGTCAATATAAATTTGGTCAGGTTAATATGTTACATTAAGAATGACAAATTTACACCGCAGATTAAGTAACTGATTTTTACTGAAAATATGCAGGAGTTAATAAACTCAGGTTATTATCACTTGAAAGAAATTAACCTTCTACATGGCAATGACGGGATTTGTAGCAAAATGAACCTTAACTCTCATCCTTTTTTCGGCTTCCCCTTTTCAATCATTTTAAACTAAGATCTTCAGTGCTCGGACACGTGTTATTGAAGGGAAGAACTGAATTCTTTATTACGCGAAATTATTGAAAGGAAAAAAATGGAACTGCACGCAGAAAGACAGGATAACAGAGCTGCTATTTCGTGTTTTAAATCATTGAGGTCTTGTTAGGGGTTTTTCAATGTCGCTTTATCGCTCGATTGCCAACGCACCTGTCCGGTCTGTTTGGTTAGGGTCAAATGTAACATTAGAATTATATTTTTTCCTTAGAAAATTTGTGGCGAATTGTTTAAATTGAAATAAATGCATGTTTTTCCTAGTATGAATGATGAGGGTGTCACTGAAACATTTTATTGATAAATTTGTAAATGAGAGGAAACATATTAACTGATTAAACAAAGTCGACATGACCTTTAAGGGGAGATTCGGAAGCCAAATGTTTCTACCCGTTTGTAATAACTACAATCTTTGCGACACAAAAACTTAGGGTAGAGGTATTATTTCTTAAAATCTAGTATACGAAGAAAAGGTAGTAAAATACAAAGTCAAAAACATATTTTCTCCGTAGTGCAACTTTCTTGAAATGCGGCAGAGTTTTTCTTAATAAAGGAAAGGGGAAGTGAGGTAGTTCCAAAACAAAACAAGCTATCCGACCTTGCTTTTAAAAATCAGTAATAACAAATAGATTTCATAATTGGTAGAGTTATGCATCTCACGGTTACTTACCAAGTGGTGATATGTGGCGAACACAGCAATAACGGAGAGCTGAACAGTCGTGTTGTAGCTCTAAGCGAGAGTTCAATATGTTGTAAACGTTTGCGACGGACGTTCAGTAATTCTGTTGTTGATTATATTGATTCTTAATGCGTAACTTTGACATTAGCTTTTGAAAGATCAATCAAATTATTCCACCTGCTTAAAGAACTCATTCAGGCGATCATGCATTTGAATTAGGAAAATGAGCAACGTATTGTTCTAGCAACAGCCTATGGATTAAAAGAATTGTCATCAATTGTTATTTCCAAGTTTCAGAGATTTTTGATTTTGCAGCAACTGTGTTTAATTAATTTGGACTTAAAAGAGAAGAAAGTTAGTTATGGTGAGGCTAACGTGTTGCACCATATTGGCTCAGATTTTCTAAAGCAACATAATGTATTTTCATAATAATAATTCGAATTCCTAGTCGGGTAAATAGCAATAAAACCTTTGAAGATCATGAATCGTATTGAAATCAGTCAACTCTACAGCGCCATCTTGCTGTTTCATATTTCAGGGATTGTTTTGGTTGCCATGCACATCAAATATTAGTTTTTTTATTGTTAACTCAGTGGGAAAGCTCTCATGGGTAGTCATGGTCTGTCAACTGACATCTCACGGATACTTTAGCATCCGCCTAGGAGGGCTTTTACTACATCGAAAAGTAAAATTATTGAAGCAAATGAACGATTTATATCAATGATGTAGACGAATCCCCGAGGCTAAGTTTTTACCCCTCAGCTTGTTAACTCTTGGTGAGCCCGTTTACAGCCGTCCCCTTTTCTTTTGGAGGATAGGGGACGGCTGTATACGAGCTAGCAACGGTCTTTTTGCTTGGCGGGAGTTACCAAATTCAAAAGAGTCATATGAAGTTTGGTTTCATCTTTTCTCCATCAACGATGAACTAATTTAAGTCCAGGGAATCGCATATTTTCATCTAGACTGAAGGTTTAAGCTTGTTAAAAAAGGCATCATAACAATATTTCCTTGATGATTGGAGAATTTGATGTGGGCTTGCTCGCCGGGGCAAGTACAAGTCGATCAATTATACGTTGGGAATAAACCAGAATCTACGATCAATTAGCCTCTGATACTCCGCATTATCATATCATGGTCAAGGCTTGTCTAACTCTCAGCAAACCAGAAGAAAAATTTTTGCACTTAAAGAAATCACATTTTCACAATGTTTTCTTTGAGGATATAACTTTTCTATTGCACGTAATCTAAGTATTCAAATATTACGTCTTCATTGGCCAGGGTTGGGGGGACCGAATCCTACTCGGTTTCTTTATCCTGCCGGCTCTTCACTTCCAGTATCCTCGCACTCGACATTGTTCGGCCAATCACAGACGAGTATAGCGGGATTGAACTTAAGTCCCGCAGGACATGACATTTCATGTGTGTTACCAGCCATGTCACACATTATGTAACCAAAGCAGTTATTAGGATCAGCGTGCACCCCAGCTGCATGGCTTTGAAAAGAAATAAGTGAATTCTTCCGCCAGAAGTTAGACCAAGGAGCAAAACAAGACATCCAGGTGTGTTTAGTGATGTTTTCCTTTTTTTACGGCGGAATGTAAGGGAAAGCTAAAGAAGATACATTTTCCCGGCTGTGATAAAGAGGACTTTGCGACCGGAATGCGATGTAAAGAAATTCTTTGAAAGTCAATGATTGTATCTGAGAATAACAATGAAGCCACCTTCATCTTCGATGACAGTAAATAATGCAGTTTAATTATATTTCTACACATATAAAGAGCTACGTCACGTAATTTTGAAGAACTTTTATTGTCCCAACAAATTGGCAATAAACCTTCAGTAAATAATCGTTCACCTCAAAGAAGAGAAACCCTAAAGAGGGACACGATGATGTAAATTGGTAAACATGAAAACATTAAGGTTGAATTCTTCAAGATAGACATAGACAAACCATGACGAGGTTCCTTTTAACGGGTCCCAATTTTTTTTTCCATACTTCCTCTGATGCTTCTGAGGTCTAACTTTGGCCCCGATGACACATTGCGCCACAGCTAATTCGACTGTTCAGCCTTTTTGGCAAAGAACTCAGAACATTTACAGTATTTCTATCACCAAAGGCTTTTCTTACCTGAAGCTCTTTTCTCCAACGCTCTTGACAACACCTTTTTTGCAACCTGTGCATAAGTAAACATGGAGTCATTTAAGACAATAGTATTTTTTCATTTGATGTGTTCTAACTCTCCGAGGCGGAAAAACAGTTTCACTCTAAGTCGTGAAGATGCATGAGAGTGATCATTGTAGTAATGAACTTTGCCCAAGCATGTAACAGTTATTCACGATCGTATCGTTTGTAAAACCTTTAGTAAAGGTATCATCTAGCAGAATCAGATAACATCGACGGTATAAAAAAGTTACCTGCGTTTGCCTAAAAAGTGGTAAGATAGGCTGAAGAGACTGATGAATCGTCCCAATGAATATGGTGCTGGATGGTTCCCGAATTTAAACATTCTTGTTCCAAAGAAACAGAGAAGAAGATCTAAACCATAGCGTCGTTGTAAAACATTGAAGCGCTTTTCTTTCCACATCAAAAATCTCTGTCCTTGAATTCAATTTCTGTTACGCCTGATTTGAGCAGGCTCTGAAAGCATTTTTTTCAATTAAAAAAAAAGAGAGAGATGGGACTGTACGAAGATATTTTCTTTATTTTTGCTGCTTACTCTTAAACAAGGAGTTTTATTTTGTTTCGTGTTCTGATAGAATGACTCAGGAAGCCTAGGGTAAAAAACTGAAATAACGCTTTCCTTGCAGAACAGAGATGAATGAAAATCTGAAAAGAGTGAAAAAAATGTAACAGCTTCATCGGTGAAACAAAGAATCGTTTAGAAAACCTAAAACAAAACTACGTCGCTTTCTAACTTCCCCGTAATTTAAATAAAAAACATGACATCTTCATGTTCTTTTCATTAAAGATTTCAGATTTAAAAATCTAATTTTCCGGTTCATTCATCGCGTGTCTGCTTTTACACTTTCACTCCCAGACTATGACACCAAAGAATTGTTTAACGTGCAATTTCCCCCTACAATATCAATATATTCTTCAGCCAACATTTTGGAGAATAAAGAAACTTATCAGCTGGACGGTGTCAAATTGACGCAACACTTCATTCTCTAAAATTATTTACTGAGATATTTGTTACATTTGCAAAGGAGACTTAGTGAGATCATGAAAGTTAAAGGCCTAAAATTGAGTTCATCATTTTATTTTGCAGACTATGTTCAGTTTAAGTTAAGTTTTAAGCAACAAATCTTTGCCAAAATCTACGACTATTTAAAGGTTAAATCCTCTGTCTTTGAATGTCCAGTGCAAAACATTTCAGTTTTGTAAAGCGGGAAAGATTGTTTCTAAATTTATTTTTTTTACTATTAACCTTTTACACAAGAAGCTTGTATTGTTTGATATTCTAGTCGTATGACTGATGGAACCAAAAGCAAGAAACCGAAATACGACTTCCCCCGCAAAACAAAGATAAATGCGAATAGCTATTGTAAGAAAGACGTGAAACCTTCTGTAAAATAGAAGTAAAATGGGTGAATAAAAAATTGATGAACCGAAGAGGGACAAACGGTTACCAATTATAAAGATTGAGCTCGATTTCTACAGAACACAAAAAAGGCCGTTTAGGAACCTGAAGATCAATCGCTCATCATCCTCTCCATAAATTAAGCGCACAAGGTTAAATTATCAAACAGACTAGATTTTTCCACCTTGAATTTATTTGAAATTTAGCAATACTGTGTGATTTATATCATAACCTGCGTTACAACTGACACTGGAAAAAGTTAAGCTACTTAGGACGGCCAAGGAGACAACATTAGAAGAGCCGGGCCCAACGGAGATTTTATGAGAAGAATTTCTGCTCATTTGATGAACATATTCATGAGAAAATTTCAATTTCGAATGGCCTTACTTCACTCATTGTTTACATTGGGAACACTAAAAACGGTTACCATCTTTCTGAATCTTAAAACTTGTTTTGCCGAAGATAACTGACTCCCCGCGTGAAACGTAATATGTAAATCATGTTAGCATTTGTTAACTTCTCATGGCGGTTAGGGCACAGATTGGGCATGTCTATTTGATTACATTCACACAAGCGGTTTGATTGTTAACAACTGATGAAAAGGTATGAATGAAACGAATTTGACTCAACACGGTAGGAGTACTGATGTTAATGCGTCAGATATTCTTTACCCAAGGGATACAAAGAAAAATTTGAAAAAAGATGGAGTTTATTAAAAACGACGTCCTTCTATGGCAATTCATGCTGTGTAAGAATATTAATCAATATAATAATGGTCTATGTAACAGCAGCTCTGATTATAAAGGCGCTGAAATATGAATTGGAAAACTGATGAGAGGTCGCATTAACACATTAGCACATTAACAATTAAATATCTTACTTACCTCGACCCTAACTCTGAACGCTTTATTGCTTTGTATAGTGAAGCAGCCAAATTTAGAATTAGAATCAGTAGTACGTGTCTATTTTAAGGTTATAGACGTGTGGTGAATCTCAGCCCATCCCTGAGGGGCCGAGATTGAGTATACATTGTAAGACAAGTCGGGGAGAGGTTTGTGGGGAATCTGGCACTAATTATCAGTACCAAAGCCCGGACAGACCTCTCGCTGGCTTATGTTCCTGAAGACCTCATACGTTCGTGCGGGCGAAGAAGCGCTCGTGACCAAATGCAAATAATGAGGTCTCGCATGCTACTGTATCCTCGCTCGTAGCCTTTGTTCGCTCTCGTCACGCAACGGAAGGAGAGAGAACGTGTTGCGTGACGAGACCAAACGATGGCTCTGAAGGAGACAACAGTGAGTGTTGCACCAATGCAGTTTATTTTTGCTTACAATTATTTAGACAAAAATTAAACGATGTTTTCGTTGGAATCTTTTGAAAAACAATTTTTTTTCTTGTACAAGAATGCAAACGCCAATTATTTGGTGGCCCATCCTAACCCGCAAAACGCTTGCATGCGTTGCATGCCTATGATTACACTGCGTGGCCAAGAGGAGAAGAATCTCGTTTTACGCAAAGCTTAATGCGATCAACGATCTGTCAGCCTGCAGGCTTGTCCTCTTTAGTGCTGCAGCGGACGCGAATAACATGAACAATATTTTTTTTTATATATTTATCAGATATATTCGCTTCAATTTTTGAAAATTAACTAGTAATTTCTCATGCAATACAATATCAATTCGTTTATAATATCCAGTAAACAGATACAGAAAAAAGCCAAGCTTTTCAGACAAAGCGTTCAATTGATAGAACGCCAAGTTTTCTCAACTGATTCAGTAGGCTATAAGAGAGAATTTCTAATTTGATCGTGAGGATTAAACAATAAAGTTTTTCTCTCGATGAATTTTATGACTAACTTTGGCCTTACAAGCAACACAAAAAGTTGTGCTATTTTTAATTCGGAATGTATGCTTGTGTTTGCTGCTTGTTCCCTCCTTTCTGGAGAAAATCAAGTCAAAAAGCTTATGCATTGAGGTCCACTATAGCCTGCCACGAATCTCCCATAGCTCATTGGTAAAGCGTCCGAACACAGGCATACCACACTATGTATTCGTGGTTAATAATTGTTGACATGAGACAAACAAAATCTACGAGGGTAATGAATAAGCTCTGAAAATTGCCTGCCTAAAATTGCATCTCGGTCTGAATATCAATGATGGAATGTTAATTGACGTATCTGTGATATTTTAAAGCGTCCATGGGCCGTTTGAAGCGTCTCTTTACGAAATAACTTTTGGCCGGTGGCCGTTAGTAGAAAAAAGTAATTTCGTAAAAATACCCTGACAGGATGAAGAATCATTTTAAAATAAAGAGACGGTGGGGATGTTTTTCGCAAGCTTTGGCCAGGAAAAACGTCTGGGTTCCATGTCAGATATCGCTTCAAAGTAATACCGTGGCGGGCCACAGGCGAATCACCTTTCGAATATGTTGACGTATATAAATATACTCAGGAAATACGGAGAAATGTATGGAAATTACGAATGAAACGCTGAATGGTGAAAGATTTAACGTGTCTTGGTCTGAAATTCTCATCGAAGAAAATGTCCCCTGCAAAGTCGACATACCAAGTCTGTTGAATTCCTTATTCAAATAAGTTTGCTTCGATATGGAAAGAGAATGTTTCTCATCTAAATGCCGGTGTGAAGGAGACAAAGACAGTTATTTGACGACTTCATTGTTCATCGTACAATTTTAGAGATATTTTAGTTTGATGATCAAGTGAACAATATAATTATATTTAAAATCTTAATTTTCTTTTTTGTTTTAGCTGAAAACGAGCTGCACTCCGCAATTTCTACGAACCAAAATTCTACTCATACTCAGGCGTTCCTCATCGAAAACTTCACGCGAAAAAACGAAAAGTATTTTTGGTTCCTTCTCAGACACATACTCCTCTCCACTTTAGGGTGTTAGACCTAAAGCGAGGTCGCAAGATGGCAAAAAGTTCACAAGATGGACTAGGATTAAAACCTTATCTGAAATGCGTTGTACTTGACAAGTTCTTTCAACTTGTCCACAATAAAGAAATGCCCATTTTCGTCATAATGTCTTGTATCACCTTTGTGCTCTCATCTGTCCGTATCTACCATTTGGCCGGTAGCTTCAGGATTATTCAGGTAACCTGGGAGAAATTGTCACTTCATACAGACGCTTAAAGACAAAAAGCGAAGACGCGCCCCAAAGAACGATTAAGATTAAGTGAGTATACAGATTTACTTCAACATTAGCCTAACGTTTGGCCAGGAGACGGCACCCGCTTGGGGACAAATAGCGAGGACACGCGCACAGTGATTTTCCCCCTAAGAGAAATTTTACCGCTTTTGCCGAGACAGAAAAGAACCAATTTTCGTTCGGTTTTTGGGAGTAGTCGTTCTCATGCTGAGATTGAAACCTGAGTGAATGAGCCCGCGGCTTTTCAGTCTAAAGAAAACAGGTGTGGCATCGGAAGTCATGGGTAACCTGGCCTTGAAAACGTAGCTTTCTGGAGCGTACTATGGTTCGCTTATAATCAAATACAACCTTTCATAATTGTTGGTTCTGTGATACACATTTCATCGTCCTGATCTGGACCAAGAAGAGCGCCGGTGGTTACATCAAACATTTTTAAGTACAGAACTTTACCAACGAGTGTCGACAATTTTTGGGAGGCGCTCGTTTCGAACCTTGGCCTGCGAGCAAGGTCTTATTCACACTGCTGTGTGAGCGGCTAAGCCCACCAGAGATCTGAGTAGGGTCCTAATACTAGATTCCTGGCATACTTTTCACGAATTTCGACGCTGTTACTGCATCGTTAATGAGAGGTGGTTTCTCTTTGAGTGATGAGCTTCCTATTGCATGAAAAGAAGTTCATCATTCTTCTCCCATTCAACAATTTATCATAAGAGTTAGCTTTTGCACAACCGTAATGATTCGATTTAGCACCACAGGCGCTTCTTTACTTTTGCCAGTTGAAGGGAGGGCACTTATTTGAAACAGGGCGCTCTCCTCAAGGGGACAGGGTGCTTATCTCTTTTTTGAGAATCAGCAGAATGTGAAACAAAGCTTTGATGTTTATTATTGGACTGGGGATCAAAAAGACTGGAAAACTCACTTATTGTCCGTGGGCCCTTCCTTGCTAGAACGACTTGCCGAGCAATTGTTGCAAAAGACAGGATCTTTCGTTTTAAGAAACTGAGCACTAACAGCGACATAATAGTTGAGAAACTGAGACGAAGACTACTTTTTTGTCGTGAGGCTTCACGCGAGCAATTAAAGGAAGATGGACCACGGTTGATCTCAGTGTACAAGCGCTTTAGCAGTGCAATTAATGAAACAGAATAGGGGCGCTTATAGGAATAAGGGTGCTTACTCAATACGGGCGCTTATTAGAAAAGGGGCGCTTATTGGCAAAACAGATTCGAAGGGGGCTCTCTTAGAGAGCGAGTGCTTATTGGAAAGAGGGAGCTAAATCGAATCATTATGGTACCTTACATTCCAGTTAGGGAGAAGTGCACCAAAATTTCCCAGATTTCTTTCTCCTTCAGGCCACAAATGCGTGGCAAGAACTTCTCCCATGCCAAAACCCGGGAGTGAAGATGAGTCACATCGTCTTCCTTTTAAGGGATTGTTTGCATGAAGGTGGGGTACTCCAGGTAGGCCTAGCCGTGCTCGAAAAATAGCTTGCGTTTACGAACAATTTTTACAACCCCAGGATACCTGGGTGAGGTTGTTGGCGCTTGTAAATGTAACATGAACGCGACCCTGGCTAGGCGGGTTACCCTCCTTGAGACGTTTACATGGCACATTGCGACCTTTGCTGATATGGTTACCCTACCCGACAGACCGAGCCACTAGCCAGGGCAGGCTAACACATCTATCATGTAAACGTGATCAAGGTATAATAACAGATTTCATCAAGGATGGAGCTAAAAGAGGGAAAAACCAGCCATATCATTTTATCCTGTGGCGACAGATGTCATTTTTAATTATGTTAATAACTCCATGTAATCAGGCAAAAGTTTCGGCCTTTGTACCACCCCCCAGATATTTGAGCAGAAAAAAATAGTGTGATATCAGGGACAGAGGCAAACCTATTGAGGGAGGCTCGCGATTCTCATCCCCAGATTCTAGCATCTCCGCTAGGAATGGCTGGGACCATGGTATAGATTTGGCGACCAAAAGATAGAAAAGACGGTTTGCATTTTTCGACTCGAGCGTTCCTGTAGAGCTCGATTAAAAAATTGAGCATTTTTGAGTAATCTTTTTTCTTAAGTTAAGGTAAAGTAATGCGATATTTTGGTGCTTTTGAAAGTTGTGCTCTTTTTCTTTACAAATGGAAAACATTAGTCCGTCAGGGAACAACAGGGATTTAAGTTCATAAGTATATGCCTGGAGTTTCAAACTTTCATTGGCAAAATTCATATTCATGTAAATCCTGTTTGTCCTTTAAGTTCACGCCTAAGTTTAGAAGAGTATCAGTTAATTGAAAGAAGCTCGGCTGACATAGCTTATGATCTAGAGGATATTTCTTGCCTAGGCGTAAGTGACAGTATATTCAACCCGCCAGTACATAAAGCATTGAAATAGTCTTCGTTTTAATTCGTAATGTTTTGTGTGGTAGAGAAGTTGGTTAGCTGAGGCAACGAACTCGACTTATGTGCAGCGAAACTTGTAGCGAACTTGAACGTCGCGAACTCGGCATGTGGTGAAACTGGCGTAAACCAGAATCGACACGAAAGGTTTTATTTGATCTTGTGAAATTAGGTTTGAAACATGTTATTAAAAGTCACTTTCAAGGAAATGAGGATACGTAGTTACCCTTTCTCTATGAACAAAAAAAAATTGCAGAGAAATCACAATCGTATATTTACAAATAACTATGTCCTCAGTTTAAATAAGGAATTGTCTTAGCCCCTGCCTTATTCGGTATCAAACGTGAACAATCTACCATCAACTTTCAGGCATTGTTTTTCTGGAAGCTTTAGGTTGACAACATCGAAGTTTACATTTTCTTGTGAATGGTGCAAACTCTTATGTTAATGGTATTCTCGTATGAATTCGTTACTGGCGTTTTGGGTGAGTCCTGTTCTGTTGAAACCAGATAAGACGAAGTTTATGCTCCACAGTAGTCGTCAACTGCTTTCTCAGCTCCGTGATTTTCGTCTGTCGCTGCATGAGAAATGCTTCCTACCGGAAAAAGTAATTAAGTATTTTGGCGTTACATTTGATCCAAACCTAACTTTTTAAGATCTCGTCCCTAAAACTGTTTTTAACCCAATGACTAACCCAGTTCAAATCAATAGCATCAAGCATATGTTTGATATAAAGATCCTGATGAAAACAACTAAGATCCAAGAATTCAATAAAATGTTTCATGTTCGTCCGTTCGGTCGCAACACAGCAACCACGCACCTCCTTAACCTTCAAGTTTTTCAACCTCAGTTGCCTAACAATTAATACTTGTATATTGACAGAAAAGTATTAGATTATTTCATCGACGTTTATTTTCATCAACACAAAGTGAGTATTCTGTGAGTATTCTAATACATTAATGATCTAGCTTGGTGTTGTAATGTAGATTCTCTTTCAGGATTCAAACTTTCAACTTTGTTTTGTTACTATTTGTCATCGTTATGTCTTTGTTCTTTGTTGCTCTTAAATCCCTCAAAAGTTGTTGCAGGCGAGTCTGAAGCTTGACATCCTTTGTTTAGAATTGTGCAAGTATAATTATGCTTAAGTTACATGTACCACATTTCAGCATGAAAATTTATTTGAATAGCGTTTTCAAATACTCAAGCTCAAGCTTTCGATTACAAAGTTCTTAGAAATACTGATATACCCATTCCACAAAGGAAATTTTGAGATAATCGATTTTTGACATGATACGTAAGTTTTCAAAAGGTGGCAACCTGGAAAAGCAAGGGTCGTCCTTCACTGAGGCCTGAAATTATTGGATGGCCTCCTCTTTAAGTTTAAGTTTTTTCTTTGGCCTGCCTTCCCTTCTTCAATCTTTTTGGCACATAAATGTAGATTTATAGCACCTTTTTTGTATTTTGATGCATTAAGTTTAAAGTAATAAGAAAATTTCATGTCCTGCTTTTTATCCTCCTCTGGTTTTTTGCACAAATAATCTAGTCATTATCACCGACAGAATCACTCTTATTGTCCACAGAGCATGTAACAAGTTGATAACCCCCTTATTTTTTAAATGAAGAAAGGAAAATAGCCCCCGCTCTTACCTAAGGCTCTTCAAAAAGTCATTGACTCCACGTTCCCCCTCTACATAATTAATAAATGGTCCCTAAATTTCCTTTAATAAACTGTTCAACAGCCAGTAAGAAATTCTGATAAAATGAAGGACCAGAAAATAAACTAATTGGAGCTCCGCTTTTAGGCTTGGCCAAATCTATGTAATTGTCATCAACTCTCCGCCGAAGTGAAGGTGGTTAGTGGTGGATATTTACCGAGCCGCAAAGCAAGGTAATCATCCACTGCTAGTTACCGACACTGAAGTGAATAGTTTTTTAAGTATATGCGAAAACAGCGACATAATGTAGCACAAAAAGATAATTTTAACTAATTTATTCCTGCAACGCGAGGGAGCGCAAAACTTGCGAGTTGCTCGGAGATAAATAGTGTAATATTCCTCCCTAGGTATTGTTATTCATGAGATGGTAATAAGGTATGGAGAATCACCCTGGCCGGGAAAGCCTAAGTCAGGCGAAGGGGTGATGGTGAGACGGATCAATCTGACCGGGGGTGGGATGGGTGGGAAAACGCTTCGATGCGCAGAACACAGCCCAAGGCCTCAAGTGAAATGACAAGGAGTGATACAAATCAATCTATTATATCCAAAATCCCTAGGGACTAATTACCAATGCTAATTGAGTTAGCATAGTGTAATATTCCTCCCTAGGTATTGTTATTCATGAGATGGTAATAAGGTATGGAGAATCGCTCTGGCCTTCCCAAGCCTACACCCACACTCATATGAAATGAACAATCACACACTCTAAGAAAAGAAACACAAAGAACTCTTTAATCCTCTTTCCAATCCTTACCTAATACATACTATATCTAATCATTAACAATAACCTATACTATAATAGTTCAAAACTTCAATAAAATAAATTAATGAAAAAGCTTGGGAGAATCCCACAAGATGATCCTGATGTTTTTACTCCTGCCCCGCTTGTAAAGGGAGATCCGGTAGTTTAGCCGCCGCGCCAGCTGGATTCACTACTTGCTTAAGTTTGATATAGTGAAGCGCCGTCTTACTAGATTTCCAGCCAATGTGGCCCATGATTTCACTGAGACTTACGCTTCGCAATGCTAAAGATACAGCCGCCCCACTGCGAAACCCATGAACTGTTAAATGACTACTAGATAACTTCCCAACTAGCGCGGAAACATAAAAACCCAATCGCACTTGAGCCGCCGAAGACTTCAAATGGCTGAAACAAACTCCGCCAGATTTTGAAATAGAGCGAAAAAGGAAACCTGGCGCAAGGTTAATACGTAACAGCTTACACACATCAAAATACATTTCCAAACTCCGGACAGGACAAATCAAAGGATTAGATCCCCGCTTAAAGGCAAACACATTTGCGTCACCTGACCTGAGAGACTTTGCCCAAACATGATTGAACAACAAACCAGAATTATCCGAGAAACGTAAAACATCAGATACTTTTACTTGTAACAAATCAGCTGCTCAATCACCAGCAAAAAATAATGCCTTAAATAAAGCCTGATCGCGGGCATACATAAAAATCTGAATTGCACGCAAAGTCTTGTGCCGGTCACATCTAGGGATGTGACCGGCACAAGAACCGACTTCTTGATACCAATGGTATAACCGAGATCAACCAACACAGAAAGGACAACGAATATGGCACTTGTAGCTGCCAGCAACCTGAACTGCAAAGATCTGTCCGCTGGTAATGTGGACCAAGACCCAGTCGGTCGCAAAAGCTCTCCATTTAAGCGATCGTCTATATAGAGAGAACAAGGAATCCCTTAAGCTCTCAAGAAACCTGTGGCGGCCAGACCAATGGTATGATAAACATAAGGGGAGATTTTCCATCCGAACGGAAGAGTCGTACAAACAAATCACAGGCCACCAAAACTAAACCCAAAGTATGATTGCGAGGAATCTGTCAACATCACGTGATCATACCCGGACTTGTCGTCGCACTTGGTCATGAACGATCCGGGGTAAACATACCTAGTCACTTCACTCAGTTTATCCAGGGAAAACGGCATATCTTTCATCCAAAGGTTTAGAAACTTCGCGTCAATACAAAGTCGAGGTTTCATAGGTTCAACCGTGAGTGGCAACACAAGATGGGGGGATCATCGACACCCACTACCCCCCAGACTCTAACAGCGCCGGTTAAAACACGATTCCGAATCTCCTTGGATATAAATTCCGTAAAATTTTTACAGTTTACATGATTCGGGAAAATCTTCTTAGGTGGAACAGTAGACGAATATTTAGCTCTCTTGAAAACTCCCGCAAAAGGTCTTGAAAAAAAGATGTCGACTTTATTTCTAATCCAATCCAGAATACAGTTCCTCAACGGATGACCTTCAAGTACCAGCTCCCAGGCGGCTGAATTACGGTGAAGTCCACCTGACACAAAGGAATCCGGATCCCTTAAATGTAAAGTCCCCAGATCCGGAACCTTACCAGATAAGATAACACTTTCCCAACACACAGCCACACCCCCCTGAACGGGAACCCCCGTCATATCCACCCATAGGGTCTCGTTTCTTGGTTTAATTGCCGTTGTCTGTAGTTGAAATTCCGTAAGAACGTAAAAGTTATTCACAGCAGCTTTACGCTTAGTACCACCCAAAATCTGAGGAAAAGAGGGCAAAAAGAGAGATCACCTATGAGAAGACCTGGCGTTCCCGATCAGGAGGGAGCAGCCTCAATTCGCCTGAAAACAGGTCGTCTGGTGGTCACCATATGTGATTAACCAGCAGGAGCTACTCTACCCCGATCCAGAACTTACAAGAGTGAATTAAAATTGAAACAACAACAGACACCGATTGACACAATGAAAAGGAAGCCTTTAATGCAGAGAAACACACGGCATAAATACTAGAAACTGATCAAACATTGGGAAAACGCCTTAATCCTGTCAATACATTCATTGTTTTTGAGGTGCCTCAACTCCTTGATTATAAAGGCGAGGCCTCTTAGACTGAGGGCCTGGCTGTGGACGCGAGGAACAGAACCTCTGATAATGCCCATATAGGCCACACTGAAAACACTGGACTTGTGATCTATCCCCGCCTCTCCCCCTTGGCATGAAACGATTTGCACCAACTCCAGGCACTCGCAACGCTTTATCTACGGCAGCAATCCGCTTGAGTACCACTTCATCCTCCTTATCTCCCAAGAGGGCTTCAAGATAGCGCTTAAATTGCATGTTTGAGGCCCACATTTTATTTTGCAATGCTGTAAGCACTGCAGAATAAAATCCAGCTTTAGCGTGTTTTATTTCCTTGGCCACAATCTTCAGATTCACTAGGTAATCAATTGCCTGGTCCTTCTGGAACAACGGAGAACGTATTAGGTGCTGTAAATCCTCCAACACTGATTCAACAGATTTCTTTTGGGAATCTTCCAACTTCTTAAGTCTCTCTAAGACACGAGCAAGGTCACCCTCCTCCTATATCACAGTATTCAAAAGGCAAGATAAAAAATCACTGATCCATTCATTTCCTTTCTTTTCATTACTCAATCTCATAACTGATCAAGCACAGTATAATACAGGCTGAAAAAGAACAACACCGATTAGATTACAAGTTAAGAAATATTACATAACATTAAGTTAGATTAAATTAAATTATCAAAACCTCAAACTTCCAGCAATAACGATGAACGCTCCTAGCCTCACAGGCCAAAAAATGTTTTAAAAACACACAACGGCAGAGCAGTCTTTCGTTTTTTTTTTTTTACATACCGTACAACTAAAAGCTACTACACGTAAGCTTGCACAATCAAAAGAACGGCGACTGATGCTCAGGCATCACACTCCAACGAAGCAAAGCACGGCAACAGAACTTTCTACATCAGCAAGCAATTTCTTAAACGAGGGGCTACAAAGTAAAATTCAAGGCACAAAAACAAAAAAGGCTAAAGGAGAAAAAATTTATTCCTGCGCGCTAGCATCACACTACCACAACCGAAGGTGAACATAATAATAATAAATAAGATCTTTTGACAGGGAGCCCACGTCACAAAGTGTGGTTTTCAGTGAGGCTCTGCATAAATCTAACGTAAGGATAACAGAAAATATAAATATGGTTATCAAGAAAAGGATAAAAGGGTATAATCAATAGAAGAGACTACATGTTTTTAACAAGACGTCTAAAAACTGAAAAATCGGAAATGTTCCTAATGCCGTCTGGGAGAGCGTTCCAGTCATCTACTGCATGACAAACAAACCGATGCTGACCCCATGTACGCTTTGATTGTGGTTTACAAATGTTGTTATTAAAACGAGTGTTATAATCATGCATGTCTTTAAAATGATTAAAATTAAAATTCCAATCAATTAGTCCATTCAAGGACTTAAAAACCAAAAATAGACGATGAGATCTTCGCCTTTTTTCCAATGTATCCCAACCAAGTAGATCAAGAGCTTCTGTTGCTGATGAATGCTTTGGCATATCTAAAATTAATTTAGCTGC